>NC_067400.1:486817823-487117823 GCF_016432865.1 Antechinus flavipes | reverse complement strand
AGTTCTATTTTGCATCTTAACATCTTGTCATCCCCTGTATATGTACCTTTCTCCCTGCACTTCACTCAAGCAAATGCCTTCCTGGTATGGTTAGACCATTACAGTAGGTCTCAGGTTGGTCTCATTGCCTTGGGTCTCTGTCTACCACAGTCTGTTCTTCACTCAGTTGCCAAAATGATTTTCTTAAAGCACAGGTTGTACCAAATATTATGTCTTCATCTCAAGTTACTACAGGGTCTTCCTATCTAATGGATTTGTGATCTCATCAATTTGGATCTTCATTCCAACCATGCAGAATCCATCTGTGTCTGTTCATCCTGTTTCACTCATACACATCTCAAAAATTTATCACAGGGGATCTACTTTGGGATCAAAGGCTATAGATTTTTGGTAAAATCTTAAAATTATATTTCATGGTCCCCCAACTTTCAAATTCACCTTTGTGAATAATTTATGAATTTGTGAATAATAAATTCACCTTTAAAAGTTGGTTGACTATTTACTAGCTAGTAAATATAATTAGTTCCAGGTAAGGACATTTACTAATATGGAATAGTAAGAACAATATCTATAAAACATAATTATCCATCCTTACGTCTCCCCAAGGTTACTCATCCCTCTGGTATCACGGGCCTTTAATGTCCTTTCTGGAGGCCTTTCTTGATTTCTCCTAATAGTTCTAGGATTAACTGTGGAGGGGTCAGACTTCTGTCAGTCATTGGCAATGGAATCGATTTATCTTCTCTTCTAAAAATCCAGTTCCCCAGTGACATATTTTATTCCTGTTCTTAAAAGTTCCTCATTGGTCATATGTTGTGACCTGCTCACAACCTGGGTTCTATTTTTATTTGAAGACTATTGTTTTTTAAGTCAGCCAAAAAACAACACTGGGAGAAAACTACTATTTACATAGGAGCCTTCTGACTCCCCAGTTCTTCTGAAAGTGCTCTCACCAAGGTTACCAACTATCACTTAATTACTAGCTCTGAGCCCTCTTTATGGTGGTCATCCTACTTGACCTCTGTTATATTTGACATTATTGACAACCTGCATCTGATTGATACTTTCTCCTCTCTGAAGGATCCAGATTTTTATTGTTTTCATCTTACCAGCTGATCCTTTTTTTAGTTTCCTTTGCAAAATTATCTATGTGTCTTCTATGCCCAGGACAGATCCTCTCTTCTCTCCCTTGTGATGATAATCATCAACTCTTTTGCATGAGTTCAATTATCATATTTATGCAGATGATTTTCGTGTCTACATATTTCTCCTGACTCCAGGTACCAAATAATTGCCAGACATCCAAATGTTTCAAGGTGACCTCAAACTCACCATATATAAAATGGAACTCATTGTCACCTAAAAACTGACCTCTTCCTAACTTCCTTAGTTCTGCCCAGGGTGTCAAGATCCATCCTCAATTCCAATATTACTCACCCTCTCAGAGATATACACTGGGTAAGTTTAGTCAATTCTGCCTCAATGACATATCTTCCATTTATCTCCTCTCACCTCACACAGGAACAACCATAATTTAAGTCCTTTATACCACTTGCCTGCAGTTTTTCCATAGCTTTCTAGCTGCCCCCCTTTGCCTTTGGGCTTTCTTCTCTCCATTTCATCCTCCAAAAAAAAACTGATAAATTGATATTCCTTCTTTAGAGAGGAATGGATGATAGTTTCCCATAGACTATAAGTTTTATAAGGACAGAGATTATTATTTTTTTATTTGTCCCACACTTAGCACACAATAGGGACTTGATATTAATAAGCTAGAACATTGGGCAAAATTTAATACAATAAAGTTAAATAGGTTTAAATATGAAGTCTTAAAATTGGTCTCAATTGGTCTCAAAATATGCTCAACAGCAACATGTCCAAAAAGATGTTTGGATTTTAGGTATAACCATGTCGTTCTGCTGTACACAAAGCTTCCTGGCTCTTTCTTACTACTAGGATAAAACATAAACACCTTTGTTTGACATTTAACACTTTTTACCATCTGACAATGAACTACCTTTCCAGACTGATCTCTCATTTTTCTTCACCTCTCAACACAGCATTCAATTTACTATATCCATTACTTTACACTGGCTGAACCTTAACGCTTGAATACTTTTCTTTCTCATATCTACCTCTTGGAGTCTTTAGCCATGTCTTAAATGCTTCTTCCTAAATGACGTCTCTACTGATCCCTCAATTTCATGCTTTGCATACTTCCCTGTCAATTTGAATATACTTGTCTTCATGTTAGTTCTCCCCCAGATTATAAGTTCTAAAAGAACTTACAGTTATCTTCATTTTTGGCTTTGTGTTCCCAATGCTTTGTCCCATGCTTAGTGGATTGAATGTCAATACTCTAGAATGTTGGGCAAAATCTAATGAAATGGAGTTTAATAGGGATAAATGTAAAGTCTTAAAATTGGTTTCAAAAATCACTTTATAAGAAAAAGATGGAGAGGAATAGCTCAACAGCAATATATCCAAAAAAATTTTTGAATTTTATAGGACAGCAAACTCAATATGAGTCAAATGCATGACTTGGGAGTAAAAAAAAAAGACTGTGATTTTAACTTGTATTTATAGAATGCAAGCCAAGAGAAGTAATAGGTGATAGTCTAATTCTCCCTTGCCTGGGCAGTGTGCAGTTCTGGATACAACATTTTAGGAAAAAATGATGGAATGATGGAAGCTGCAGGATGAATGGTAAGTAGGTGTTAGCAAGGTCCTGGCTATGAATGGGAGTCTTGAAGTCATGGCAAAGGGCCAAATCAAAAAGCCTAGAGGACTTGAGCTAGTAGTAGTGGAACCTATAGTAAAGTCTGGTGGCCCATCATATTACCAGAATAATTATAATCAGTATCTCCACACTTATGTAAGCAGTGTGAGCAGCCGTGTTTGTTCTCAGGAAGGATAGGAAATAGGCAACTAGAGAGACCTAGCCTAAGAATGTTGCAAATTAGGGAGTGGGCCCCAAAATTAAACTGGGAACTCTGGATATCTGACCAGAAGATGGAACAAAGAGATCAGTGTCCAGTTGAGGAGAAGGTAGCCAAAATCTTTTGATTTCTAGGATAGATAGACTAGGCCAGTAGCATGTAGGCAATGTAGTGTAGTGGAAAAAAAGATTAGTAGTCAGAAGACCCAGATTGGAATAAATTTCATTATCTGTATAAGGAGACTTTTGTTAGATGATCTCTAAGTTTCCTTATAGCTCCAGATTATAAGAACTAACATTGCCAAAGAGTAAGGAGTGGGATAGGAGGAAATGGAGACAGGTCAGGAAGATCATATGTTTGAGAAGTCTGAGAATGAAAAGAAGGAAAGAAATAAAATGGTGGCTCAAAGAAATAACAATATTGAGAGAAGTAATTTTGTTTTCTTTATAAGAATGGGAGAAATGTGAACATATTTTTAAAAAAATAATTATAGCTTTTTATTGACAGAGCCCATGCCTGGGTAACTTTTTACAACATTATCTCTTGCACTCACTTCTGTTCCAACTTTTCCCCTCCCTCCCTCACTATCTCCCCTAGATGGCAAGCAGTCCTATACATGTTAAATATGTCACAATATATCCTAGATATGAGATATGTGTGCAGAACTGAACAGTTCTCTTGTTGCACAGGAAGAATTGGATTCAGAAGGTAAAAATAACCCGGGAAGAAAAACCAAAATACAAACAGTTTACATTCATTTCCCAGTGTTCTTTCTTTGGGTGTAGCTGCTTCTGTCCATCATTGATCAATTGGAACTGAGTTGGATCTTCTCTTGGTCGAAGAGATCCACTTCCATCAGAATACATCCTCATACAGTATTGTTAGTGAGGTATATAATGATCTCCTGGTTCTGCTCATTTCACTTAGCATCAGTTCATGTAAGTCTCTCCAAGCCTCTCTGTATTCATCCTGCTGGTCATTTCTTACAGAACAATAATATTCCATAACATTCATATACCATAATTTTTTAAAATTTAATTTTATTTAATAATAACTTTGTATTGACAGAATCCATGCCAGGGTAATTTTTTTTACAACATTATCCCTTGCACTCGCTTCTGTTCCAATTTTTCCTCTCCCTCTCTCCACCCCCTTCCCTAGATAGCAAGCAGTTCTATATATGTTAAATAGGTTACAGTATATCCTAGATACAATATATGTTTGCAGAACCGAACAGTTCTCCTGTTGCACAGGGAGAATTGGATTCAGAAGGTAAAAATAACTCGGGAAGAAAATAAAAAATGCAAATAGTTCACATTCGTTTCCCAGTGTTCCTTCTTTGGGTGTAGCTGTTTCTGTCCATCATTTATCCATTGAAACTCAGTTAGGTCTCTTTGTCATAGAAATCCACTTCCATCAGAATACATCCTCATACAATATCGTTGTCGAAGTGTATAATGATCTCCTGGTTCTGCTCATCTCACTTAGCATCAGTCCATGTAGGTCTCTCCAAGCCTCTCTGTATTCATCCTGTTGGTCATTTCTTACAGAACACATATACCATAATTTACCCAACCATTCTCCAATTGATGGGTATCCATTCATTTGATGTGAACATATTTTTAGGCAAAGATGAAGTAAGTGATGGAGAAAAGAAAAATTGAAAAGGGATGAAAACTGAGAAAGCTTAAGTCCCAGAGAAATTGGGAAGACATGAAATCAAAAGCACAGTTGAGATAGAATTTGGAAAGAAGGGGAGACATCCTTTGATCCAGGTCTCCCAACTCTTTTATGGGAAGACATAACCAAAGTCCAGGAGTAAGGAGGTGATAATGACTCTATACTCTACCCAGTTGAAACCACTAGAGTATTGTGTTAGGATTAGGTGTCTTATTTTAAGAAAGTCATTGGTAAGATAGAGAATGCCCAGAGGAGGTCAACCAGCATGGTGAAAGGCCTTCACTACATGCCATATGAAATTCATATTATTATTTTAAAATTTTTTTATTTATTCAATTTTTGGAATAAAACAAAAATTTCTATAACATAATATAATATAAAGAGGTGATTGCACATGGAATTGAATGTCTACAATGTACAATCTTTTAAACATATAATAAAATTTCATGTTTCTTTTTTCCTTTTTTCCTTCCTTTTCTCTAGAGATGACTATCGTTACATACAAATATCTACACACACACACACACACACACACACATACACAATCTTTTCTACATGTACTTTTTTATGTATCAGTTCTTTCTCTGTATGCAGATAGTATGTTCTTTCATATATCCTTCATAGTTAATTTAGGTATTTATAAAAGTAAAAATAACTGTTCACTCAAAATTGTTCTTAAAACAATGTTACTGTTATTATGTACACCATTCTCTTAATTCTGCTCATTTCACTATTATTTCATTCAAGTTTATGCATTTTTTTAAGATCATTGAATCTTAAGATCATCATGTCTTAGAGTACAATAGTATTCCATTACATTCATATGCCACAACTTGTTCAGCCATTCCCCAATTAATGGCACAAATTTATATAATATATAATTGTGTATAATATAAATATAATAATTATGTAACATTTGTAGCAGCTCTCTTAGTGGTATTAAAGAATTGGAAATTGCAAAGATTCATAGGTTTACAAATTTTTACTTAGAAGGGACTTTAGGGCTAAACTCGATCCAAACCCCTCATTTTACAAAAAAATTTAGAGAAGTTAAGGAATATACCCAAGGTCACAGAGGTAGTAATAAAGATGATTTTTTGTTCCTTTCCTCCCACTTCAAGTCTACTGCTGTTTCCAATATACTATACTGCCTCTGATTAAATGAATGAAAAAGGGTCTCACCTGGAGAAGCAATAACGTGGTGAAAGAATTATTTCTGCTTTGACTATTTGTACAGTTGTTGTATGAAAGAGGGCCAGACCTAGTCTGTTAAACTCCAGGAGGCAAGTTACATAGAACTTGGGAATGAATTTAGAGCTGACATTAGGAAAAACTTCCTAAACTTTTGGAGTTATCCAAAAGTGAAATGGGCGAATTTAATAGCAAGTTTTCCCCTCATTGGACGTCTTAGATAAAAGAAGTTTGATTATTTACCAGCTATATAATATAATGGAGATTCTTGTTAAAGAACTGTTTGAACTAGATGATCAATATGTCCCTTTCTTTCAAGTCTGAAAACCTCTGATTATGTCAGAAGAAAGCCTAGCTGACCCCTTTGCACCCACAGACCACTCCACTATCATAAAACTCATTTGTTATGTGTGTGTATGTGCATCCTATTAAGTACTGTTATTAAGAATATACATAATCTTAATAACAGTACTTAATGAACCAATTTGATCTCCTTAGATAAAAACATAAGCCACTGGGCTTTTAACACAATTTTCACTTATTAAATTCCCATGCTGCAATACTCCAATTAAATAAAGGAAACTCGGTTCATGCTCTCAGGGAAAAAGATCTTTCATAATTCTCAGATTCTGGGTCTTGGTTTTTTATTTCTACATTAAATTGTAAGGACTCTGGGGCTGCTTGAACTGTCTTTTTATTGGGGAATTTGTGGAGTTTTTGTGTTCTGTGTGTCTTAGCCAAGGTAATTTAGGGAAAGAAGTATGTGCATATCTCTCAGTGCCAGTGACAACATCCCAATGAAGAATTTTACTGAGTCCTGAGCATAGCCATTAATAACCCAGGATCCTCAACAGTAATGCATATTTCTTTCTTTTTTATAGCAAGCATCTTGTTGGGTAATGGCAGGACAGTGGAGTGAATATCTGGGCTGTATTGAAATTCATGCAGTACAAGCTACTTTATGAAATGCAAAGAGAAAGTCTGCACTTTACTTGCAAAATCACTGTCTTGGTACTTATGACTTAGCTATTGGAGCAAGGCTCTCTTGGTAATAATACTTTAAAATGCAAACCTGCTGCAGGACATTCATTACACTGATTGAAATAGATAATATAAAGCCAAGCCTACTTGATCAAGGCAAAGCTAGTCATGAGCAAGTGATTAGAAGATACCCTGTTCAGGGGTAGGGGGCCTCCTGATTCTTACAAGTAAAATTCAATCTCAGGGCTTAGCATCAATGTAAGAAATTGTATTTTAAAAACGTTCTACCATGTAAAATGAGGGCACTGGACTAGAAAAGCTCTAAGGTCTCTTCAAAGGGTGACTGAATTCATTTGAACAAACCTTTGTTAAATAAGCTACTGTGAAGGCATTCTGTTCACAGAAAAACAAGACAATCCTTGCTCCCAAGGAGCTAGAAACAGGTTACTGTACTAGGAGTCTAGGGTCCTAGCTAAAAATAAACTTGCTTTTGGGGCAAAATAGCTTTAGGCAAATCAAAAGATGCAAATGTCTGTTGTTTTGTTGTGGTTGCCATAAAGGAAAAAAAATTGGAAGAAATAAAATCCTTTTTTTTTTTTTTAAATGCATACTTATTTTAAAGTTTTTTTTAAAAAAGAAATGCATACTTATTCATTTCAAGCACCATGTATATGTACATATACCTAATATATATTTTTATAAATGCATATGCATATACATATATATTTGTGTTATGCATAAATACATGCACATATACATAAACACAATACATAGATCCATCTATTTATCAATCTATCTATCTATAATCTATCTATATGTAGGTGATGCAGGCCAGAAGTGAGGAAGACTCACCTTCCTGAGTTCAAATTTGACTTCAGATATTTCCTAGCTGTATGATCCTGAGCAAGTCACTTCACCCTCTTTGCCTCAATTTCCTCCTCTCTGAAATGAACTGGAGAAGGACATAGCAAATCATTCCTATATCTCTGCTAAGAAAATCCCAGATGGAGTAATGAAGAATCAGACAAGACTGAAATGACTAAATGACAACAAAATATATACCTAAACATATTTGAAACATAAAATATTGACAAGAGAATGTTCTTGGTGACTAACTTCATCCCTAGAATAATATCATGGCATTTAGGTATTTGTTTAGTAGAATCAAATACAATTTGTAATTTTGTATCTTAGGTTATCCATTGATTGTGTGAATTGATGCTTCTGAAGATCTGAATGGCATCCTGTGATTTGAAAATTTTCTGTTACAATTTTGCTTATGTGATCACCCTTCCAAAATAGGTGGCAAAGTGGGTAGAGCCCTGGATATGGCATCAAATTGTCATGAGTTCAAATCCAGTCTCAGACATTCACTAGCTGTGTGACCCCAGGCAAACCACTTAATCTGCGTCTCAGTTTCTTTAATATGGTTAATAATAGTACCTATTCTCCAGTTGTAAAGGTCAAATAAATGATATTTGTAAAGCATTTAAGCCTGATACGTAGCACCACACCTGATACATAGTAGGTAAGATCTATGTACATTCTGGTCTTGTTAATGTTAATGATGATGATAATGTGGATAGGCAACAAGGTGGTGCAGTGGACAGAGCACTGAACCAGGAGTCAAGAAAACCCAAGTTCAGATCCATTCTTACTAAATATGAGAACTTGGGCTACTATTATGTCAATTTAGCCTTTGTCAGTGTCAGCATTTTAAATGTAAAATAAGAATAATAATAGTAACTCATAATTGTAAGAATCAAATGAGACAATATTTGTAAAGAAGAAAAACAAAAACAAAAAAATATGAACTGAATGGGACAGCTAGGTAGTATAGTGGGTACAGCACTGGCCTTGGGGTCAAATCCAGGCTGACACTTGGCACTTACTAACTGTATGACCTGAGGCAAATATGGCTGGGTGCTTTTCTTAAATGAAGGTTATAGGGTATTATCTGTCTTTCCCACCCCCATCTTTTTTCTTTTTCAATCCTACATCATTCGGAATCAGGAAGACCTAGTTCAAGTTTTGTCTCTACCATGAATTTTCTGTATGGTCCTAGAGAAATTATTTAACTTCTTAGTGACTGTAATGAGCTCTCTAAAATTATAAATTGCAGAGAATATGAGTACTTTACTCAGACATTTTTCAGATCAGGACAAAATAAACCATTTCAGTTATATTAAAATTAGGAGCTGAATCGTATGCACAGAGATTAGAGGAAATTCTTCCCTAGTAGTCCTATACCTAGGGAATCATAGACCCAATAAAACATTTAAAAATTAATATTACAAATAATTGTGGTGAGAAAGAAAGAAAATTCAAAGATGACTCCAATTTTTCAAGCTTGGATGATTGCAAAGGTAGTGGTGCCATTACTGGAAATGAAGAGATTTTGAGGGGCAGGACAAGTTTTAGGGGAAAAGGGGAGTTCTGTGTTATGGGCCAGAACTCTGAACTTGAAACAAAGGATTCTTACAAGATACTAAGTTAGTGGAATTGACAGAGACAATAGTTATCTAATTTAGCATGGTTCAGTGTGATTGATTCAATCCTACAAGGAGATGTTATGGGTCAGAACTTGAGGAGACAATGGTTAAATCTAGTTTAGCACTGATTTAATCCTACAATAAATAATGGTTTCCTAGTGATATAATGATTAGTGTATACTCAGTGTGGAGCATATAAGCAAGATGCTCTCAGGGCCAGAAGGACAAGCGCACTAGAAGCTCTTGGAGCCTCAGCCAGGATTCAGTAGGGGAGATTCAGAAGCCAGAGAAGCAGGCAGGAGCTCAAGCTCTCGGAACCAAGGCCAGACTGAAAGGCTCTCCAGAAAGCTGCCCAGCCCCAGGAAGGAGATAACAAAGGATCTGGACTACAAGAAAGTTAACTAGGCTGCAGGAAAGGAGACAAGACTTTGAAAGTGACAATAAAAGATTTGGACCTTAATCCTGGCAGCACTTGTGGTGATTACTGAACTGAAATGAAGGCTGTTCCCAGAGAAACCCAAGAAAACCCCAATGAGAGAATATTATATTTTAGAGAGAATATTACAGTTCTGGTTTGGATTGAATATGGGAATGAATTTTGTTTGCATGTTTGCTTTGCAAGACTGTTGGGATCAAGTGACTTATCCAGGTTCACACAGTTAATAAGTGTTAAGGGCTTGACTCAGGTCCTCCTGACTCCAGAGCCAGTGCTCTATCCACTGTACCATTCAGCTGCCACCTGGGAATGAATTTTGAAGACAATTTGAGGAAGGGAAGATGTGGATTTGGGAGTTATTTGTTGAGACCAGAATAATTCAAGTCCAATGCCACGTCTATAATATGCCACTAAATACATGAAAGTAGCAATACTGTGTCCTGTTTACCTTTTCTCTCATACTTCCAGGCTTTTTTTAGACTTCCTTTTGAAACCTTGGGAGTAAGTAAGGCCATTATAGATTCAGAGAGAAGTGAGAAGACGACCAAGGATACAACTTGAATGGCCATCCAGGAAAATCTTTCCTTAATAATAAAAAAGTGAAAGGAAGGGTCAAAGAATTTGTGAGAATACAAACCCACTAATCCAAGACTAATAGGTCAACATCTTTTCTTTTGAGAAAAACTTAATTATGGTATGCTTCCTGCCATCAGTACTGATCTTGCCAATAGTCTGAAAACTCTGAGAAACTGTAGATTCAAAATAATAAAAGAAAAAAAATAAAGCCTGCAACTAACTGGTAACAAAGAATTCTACATGCCCACACAGGTTAATATGAGTACTTCCTCAGCCACTTGTCAGATCAGGACAAAATAAATCATTTCAGTTATACTATAATAAGGAACTGAACTACATGTCAAGAGATTAGGCTAGGGGACTTAAGAGGTTTTAGCTCCCAGAAAACTCAGTATTAATTCTTCTATATATCACAGAATTACAGATTCTCAGAACTGAGAGGGCCCTCAGAGGCTGTCTAGTCTAAACTCTACATGAACAGGAATCTCTTCTACAAAACTCCTGACAGGTGGTCATCCAACCCTTGTAGAAAGATCCTCTGGGAAAGAGAGTCTATTACCGAAAAGAGAGAGAGAAAAAGAGAGAGTTGAGATGATAGAAGTATCAATTTGCTGGAAAAGACAGAAGGGGATTGCATTAGGGGTGCATGTAGAAGAGTCCATTTTGACAAAGGGAAGGGCTACCTCTTCATGGGAAGCATGAAGATGTCATTATAAAACAAGATAATAATTGTAACACACTTAACACAATGTCTGCTACATAGTAAATATTATACAATTTTTTTTTTAAAGAAAACAGTTAAAGAAGCAGATGAGAGAACATGTCTAAGTGATGTAAAGTAAAGAAGGTAAAAGAAAAAGAAACTCTTAAATGGTCTCAATTTTTGCACAGAGGCAAGTCTGTTAGTTGAGAGATAGGAGGTATGCCATAGAAGATGGAATAATAATAATAATAGCTAGCATTTATGTAATGCTTCCAGGTATGCAAAGTGATTCACAAATCTCATTTTATCCTCATAAAAACTCTGGGAGGAAGGTGCTATTATTATCTTCATATTACATCTGATCAAGTGATTTGCCTAAAATCACACATAGTAAGTGGCTGAGGCTGGATTTGAACTCAGATATTTCTGACTCCAGTTTTAGCACCCTATTTATCTAGTTGAGGAGGGATGAAAAGGTTTGGAATAAATTGGGAGAACAAATCAATAAGGGAGGTGTGAAAGGATTGCCTTGCTATAGTAAGGGTTCAGCTAAAACTATATAACACAGATATGTAGTTGGTCCAGTCAGCATGATTTCATGATTTTCTCCATCTTTGCGCAAGTGTTTTTATCTTCATTTTACAGCTGAGGAAGCTGAATTTCAGGAAAGTTAAGTGACTTATGCAGAGTCAAGCAGCAAATAAACATCAAAGTCAGGATTATGAAGGCAAGCTTCTTTTGACTCTAAATGTATTACTTTTTCTTCTATAAATTATCTTACAGTATGAGACAAATATATTTTGCATTTAGGTCTCATTAGTTAACATTAACTAAATTAACATTATTAATTAAAACAAAAACATCATTTAAATATAAATGTATCATGTAAATTTATTTGTTATATATTTTATATATATAAATAAAATAAAACTAAATAACATTAATTAAACATCTAAAAAATTCCAATTACTGTGCTCTATGCTAGAGATACAAAGTCAAAAATGAGAGTCCTTGCTTTTAAGCAGTTTACATTCTAATAGGGGACACAATCAGAGGTATTGGATTCGGCTGATTCATCAATTATTAAATTTTTAGTACAAATATTTATACTTTGGAAATCAGAAAATAATATAAATCAAGGTTTGATTTATTGTTTTGTTGTTTGTCTAGCCTTAATAAAGTGATGAAGAAGATGTCAAGTAAAAGTATGACAGATTTAAATTTTGCCTTCAAAGAGCCAGTTGCTAAGCATTTACCAGTACATCCCTGGACAATATACATAAGGAGATAGTAGCTCCTTATGGGAAGAGAGTTGATCATGAATGTGCAACAGAGCAATTATCAATCCTCTTCTGGTGGCAGTAGTAGTATTGATTTGATTATTGTACCTAAAACATCGAGAAGAGAGTGAGAGAGAGTACATGTGTGTATATGTATATGAGAGAAAAGAAAGACAGAGACAGTCAGAGAGAGGTAGAGAGACACCCAGAGAGAAACAGAGAGATAGAGTATGTGTGTGTATATATGTGTGTACATATGTGTATGAGAGAGAAAGAGACAGAGAGAAGCAGAGAGAGAGACAGTAAAGACAAAAACAGAGAGTGTGTTTATGTTTGGAAGGGAGACAATCCATGGGAGCAGAGTAGGTGATTAGATGTCCATGCTGGATAAACAGGGGTGTTTTGGCAGAAGAAATGGAAAGCATAATCTGGGACCATTTAGACATAATGGGCCAGATGGTGACTGACACATTCATTAAGATAGATCCCAAAGCAGAGTTCCCTAAATGAGCTGATTAATTTTCACAGGGTGATATGGTTTCTGAAGTTCTGATCCTAAGAATTGTTGTTCTTAGTGACTTCTTTAAATGGAGGTTCTGGGAGGAGCTGTTCAATTAGAGAGATTACAGAGGGTATCTTGAACGTATGTATTCCAGGACTGGACTGAGGCGTCAGATGAAAAGTTGGGCATGGTAGAGGAAGTATGAATATGAATGAGGTATGATTGGTGGCTGGAGTCTGATTGACAGGTGCCACAAAGAATATAATCCTCATTTGTAAACAGAATTTGTGGACATTTTTGGTTCATGTTCAGTTAATTGATTATACTAATTATTAAGTGTTTATTATTACTAAGGACTAAGTATATAAATGTGTGCATCTCCAAGGCTCTGTTACTGACTCAGAGATCAAGCAGACCTAATGCATCAAACATTTTCATCTTTAGCTTGAAAAATTTAACTTTAAAAAAAAAAGCAAAAAGCTGAAAATAAAGTGTGTGCTAATCAAGCAGGAGATAGTTCAACAAACTGTGGATGTCAATGTAAAAGAAAAGCATTGTGCTATAAGAAAAGACAAATATGAAAGATTCAGAGAATCTTGGGAAAGTTTGTGTGTACTGGGGCAGAGAAAAAAAAATGGAACCATGACAATAATATACACTGTGACTCCAACAATGTGAAAGAGACATTGGAAGATAGAAGAACTAAGATAACCAATCTTTAGTCCAGAAGCCTAATGATAAAATGTACATCTGTCCTTTCAAGAGAAGGATATAGAATGGGGCAGAATGTTATCAGACATGTTCTAGGTGTCTTTCTTGTTTAATTGTACTTTCATATTATAAGGGAGGATTTTCCTAGGAGTGGGATAAGAGGGTTGGGAAGTGACAGTGACGTTAAAAAAACATCATCAAGATTTCAGAAAGGTCTGGAGAGACTTACATGAACTGATGCTGAGGGAAATGAGTAGGATCAGGAGATCATTATATACTTCAACAACAATACTATATGATGATCAATTCTGGCCATCTTCAGTAATGAGATAAAACCAAATCAGTTCCAGTAGAGCAGTAATGAACTGAACCAGCTACACCCAGCGAAAGAACTCTGGGAGATGACTAAGAACCATTACATAGAATTCCCAATCCCTCTATTTTTGTCTGCCTGCATTTTTGATTTCCTTCACAGGCTAATTGTACACTATTTCAGAGTCTAATTCTTTTTGTACAGCAAAATAATGTTTTGGACATGTATGTTTATTTTGTATTTAATTCATACTTTAACATATTTAACATATATTGGTCAACCTGCCATCTAGGGGAGGGGGTGGGGGGAAGGAGGGGAAACATTGGAACAAAAGATTTGGCAATTGCCAATGCTGTAAAATTACTCATGCATATAAGTTGTAAATAAAAAGCTATTAAAAAATTTTAAAAACATCAATAAATCATTTGAAAAATGTAGCCTACAAAACCATTAATTGTCACTAAAAACGTGGCAGTTGCTGTCAAGGAGATAAGCATATGAAAAAGTTTTTTTTTTTTAACAGAAATATCTGATTCAATGGCTAAATAGAATTAAGTTAATGTATCATTCCCAAGAAGTTGTACTAGGATAGTGGAAAGAGTGTGAGGCATACCAGATACCCACCTCCCCTTCTTACATTTGTGATGAACAAAGACTAAATGATATGATGCAGTAAAGTATAGATCTTAAAAGTGATGTTTGAATGTCAGGTTTTATTTTGAAATTAAATACAAATGATAATCACACAAAAAAGGTTCATTGAGTTCTTATTTAAGACTATTGTCTGATTTTCTTCTTTCAGATTTGTATGTTCTTTTACATGACTGATGTTATATAGAATTCCTAAAATCCTGAGATTCATTTAAAAATTACCTAAGACAGTAACTACTTATGATTTTCTCTAACTCTTTTCATATATACCAGACATATCCCAATATTGACTCCAATGATGCTATCCACCAGTTGCCTGAAGAAAGACCACTGACCAGGTCTATTTAGAATAATTTATTCATTCACCTAACAAATAATTTGCCTATTGACAGACTAATTGCTTTTTGAATTTAGAGCCCTACACTAAGCATTAAGGAAATAAAGCATTTAGATAAAGATGCCCTGCCTTCATAGAGTTGAGAAATGACACAAATACAAATGAATTATATATATACCATATTACGTGACAAGTTCATTAGAGAAAAACAGAGTATTATATGAAGTCTGAAAGACATGTAGAAACCATACTTCATAGTGGAAGTGGTGTTTGAGCTGAGCCTTAAAGGATGGATAAGAAATTTAATAGACGAAAGAGGTGGGGAGAGACATTTTTGGTGTAGAGATCAGTAGGAGCAAGGACATGGAGGTGCAGGATATATTTAGGAGCAGAATGCTGGGTTAAATAGATGTAGAATGCTTGGAAAGGAGTTGGTTGGTTGGTGTCCTTCACTCTCAGACCAAAATGACATCACTATGTTAAAGTGATTATACTGAGTCTGACTATGGTGGATCAGACCAAGACAATCTCAGAATGCTCTGTGACAGTTTGGGCATAAATAGTTCATGTGAATTTAGGGTAGATTCTCTAAATCTGTGTATCTTGTATTTCTTTTGAGCTACTTCAATTCTATTTTGCCCATAGAGCACAAAACCTTATGTCATGCTGGATGGTCCTTTGCCAGTGACTTCCATGTTACAGAGTCAATTTCAGAGTTTTTCAGAAAAGAGGGTAATAATATGAAATGTCTGAAGAGGTTAGAATGTCAAATTATAAAGGGTCTTGAATGCCAGACAAAGAAGTTTAAACTTTATATGATAAGCAATAGTGAGCCACTGAAGATTTTTAAACAAAAGAGTGCTATGATTGGATCTGTGTGCCATCAGCTCAATTCTATCAGCTGTATGAAGGAGGGATGTGGGAGAGCAGGTTAGGGACTATTATAATAATCTAGACTAATGGAAATGAGGATAATGGGTATGAATGCTGTTTCATATAGATGGACTGGACAGAAGTTTAAAACTGATTCGGAGATGTGAGATTGAGAGAGTCAAAGATAACTCCAATTCAATTCAACAAGCATCCATTAAGTACCTGCTATGTACAAAGCATAATATTAAGCATTAGAGATGCAAAGATAAAAACAAAAATTAAAAAAAGTTGTTTCACCTAGGAATTTTAGATACTCGGGGAATATAACATGAAAATAAATAAGTACATATTAAGGTAATTTCAGGAAACAGAGACTGATAACTAGAGTGATAAAAAGAGACTTCATATACTAGGGAATACTTGAAAGAACTTTAATGGAAACTAAGAGTTCTTAAGAGTCAGAAGTGAGAAAGCAGGATATCCTGGGCAAAGATGTTGAGGTGGGAGATGGAATTCTAAGTAGCAAACATCAAGTAGGCCAATATAATTGCAATTTAGAGTATGAGGTGAATAATGTTAAATAAATATGAAAAGTAGGCAGAAGTCAAATTGGGAGATGCTTTTAATGTAGATTAAGGAGTTTAGGATTTATCCTAAAAGCAATAGAAAACCATATGGGCATGTTTGAACATATATATGGTATGACTAGTTGTGTTTTGGGATTATTATTTTAGTTACTTAGAAGGTTAATTAGAATAAGAAGAGACTAGAGGGAAAGGGAAAAAGTAGAAGGTTCTTGCAATAACCCAAGAGAAAAGGGATAAGAGGCTGAACAAAGATAGTGACTTTTTGAGTGAAAAAAAGGAACAAATATGCGTATTAAAATAAAAAAATTTTCAACTGCTTAAATGTGAAAAGTAAGAGAAAAGAAAGAGTTAAGGATGATTCTGAAGTTATCAGCTTGGGTTACTGGGGATGGTCCTTTCCTTCACATAAAGAAGCTTCTCCACAGAGAAATTTGGAGGAAGGTTGAATTTGGGGAGGGGGTGTGTATAAAGTTTTATTTTGGCCGTTTTCGAGATTTAAATGAATAGGACTATTACTTTTTGTTGTTATTCAGTTATTTCAATCCTAACTCTTTATGACCCCATTTGGGGTTTTCTTGACAAAGATACCAGAATTATTTGCTGTTTCCTTCTACAATTCATTTTAAAATAAGGAAAATGAGGCAAATAGTGTTAAGTGATTTGCTCAGGGTCACATATCTAGTAAGTGTCTGAGACTGGATTCAACTCAGGATTTCAGACCTGGTATTCTACTCACTATCCCCTAGCTTCTCTCAGGGTCATCACTAGCACTAGGAAAAAAGGACTTTGTCCTCTATTGATATAGAGAGGTTTTCTTCCTGCACTCCCCTCTAAGCTTCATTATATGTTCAGGCACTGTCCCTGGGTCATGTTCTGCTACTATGATACCCTGTTACTGGGTTCTACTTTCTCAACTGGAAAGGAGTCAGACTTCCCCTTTTCCCAGAATTACTATGTTAGCAGTTATAGTGTTCTCTGTCCTGCAACTACATTCCCACTCCACACTTCAGTAGGATAAAAATATTCTCCATTATGACTCTGCTGACTGGACATGCAGGACTTATACAATAAGCAAATAACTGTGAGGGATTAGAATTTAGGAAAGAAATTAGAGCTAATTGTATATATTTAGGAACCACCTGCTTAGGGATAACTGGTTTTATATGAAGTCAGAGGATCCTGGAATTATGTCTTGGAGGACCTTAGAGTCCCACCTCAACCGTTCATTCTTTCTTTCTTTTTTTATTTTTGACTCCTTTTTAAAAAAAAGTCAATTTTATTTTCCAAATACATGTAAAGATAATTTTTAACATTCATTTTTGTAAAACTTGTGTTCCAGATTTTTCTTCCTCTATCCCTTACCTCTTCCTTCCCCAAGATAGCAAGCAATCTGATGTAGATTATACATATACAATCCTTTCAAACATATTTCCATATTTGTCATGTTATGCAAGAAAAATCAGATTAAAAGGGAAAAAAATCATGAGAAACAAATAAACAAACAAACAAAAAAAGGAAAATACTATGCTTCAATCTACATTCAGTCTCCAAAGTTCTATGTCTAGATATGGATGACATTTTCTGTGGTGATCTTCTTCCCAAATGCAGCCAGGTGATAAAAGTTCAGATCTTTTATTATCTCCAATATAGCCCGGTTAGCTTAGAGCCCTCCGAATATCTCCAAATCCAAAGGTTCTGTCCTTTAGCCTCTGCCTCTGCTTTCTTCAGCCTCCGACCAGCACAGAGATGGAATGAATCTCTTGTCTCCTTCACTTGGGGCTCGGCTAGCTTTCTGGTGAGTCTTTCAGACCAGCTTGGTCTCAGTGGGGGAAGTGCAGGAGCCCAGCCACCAGCTACAGTGGTGTGAGATGAAGATGAATCTGGTTGTCCACTGAACTCTCCACTTGTAGCTTTATCCTCTGAAAACTCTTCTTCTGCCACCAGCAGCCAAGTGGAAAATATTCTTTTTGCCTCGGAGAGGGCTTGTGGTGTAATTCTGTGTCTGCACCAGAGTGCTCTTCTCCAATGCAGCTGAACTCTCTTCTTCGACCAGCCAGCCAAGTGGAATATTTTCTCGAATAGCTCTCTCTTCACTGGCCTTATATGTGAATCTTCTGAGAGAATGGGATTATGGGTTTTCTCCCTTAGTGCTCTCTGGCCCAAAGAGCTTCAAGGGAGGTGTGAACTCACAAAGTTACAAAGTTTACTTTATGAAGCTGGCATACTTGTGAACTCCAATGAGTAAAGGTGCAAACACAAGCATTTTACTAATTAGTCCTACTTAGTACCTTGTTTCAGGTTCTGCCCAAAACATCTTCTTGTAAGATTAGATCAACTCTAATTAGTTAGTAGTTTGTAAGGATTCCAACACTTTTCCATTCTGAGTCTATTGGAATTGCCTTGAATCACCATATTCCAACCTCCTCATTTCATTAAAAAAAATGGAAGCATATAAAGATAAAGTGATAAGATTTGTACCAGAATCTCACTTTAAATCCAGGTAACGAGATTGCATAAAGTGTACAGTATAGCAAGAGAAGGGAAGAGGACCCCAAAGCAGCCTTTGGGGAAATTCTCAGTAATAAAATGGAAAATGAATGATGATCTAGCAAAGGGAATCCTTACTTATATTTAATTTTCCAATAACTATATAGTATTTTGATTAAAGATAATGTAATAATATTAATAATAATGATAACAAGTAGCAAAAAGCAATGATATTTTGTGAAGGATGGGAATACTTCTTCTTCTGAGAATAGATGCAAGGAGAGAATGGAAGAATGATGCAGAGAATTTTTAGAGAATAGAAGTGGGAAGCTGAATAATTCACATTGGATGGTCTCATTCTCCCAAGATAAATAGGAGGACAAAACAGTTTGTTATAGGTGTGGGCTATCACAATGTGATTGGAAGCAAGATAAGAGGAGACAAAATTTGAAATATTTTCAAAGGAAAATTAAATTGAAAGATGGATAAAAATTTTAGGGCATAAGCCTCTTTGCCTATAGAAAAAAGACTAAGGTCTTTTTTTTTTTTTTGGCTTAGTATTCTAGACTATTCCCATTGGACTGTAACTCATGTCTATAGTCTTATTTCACACTATATTAAATCATATGGATAACACTCTCTCTAGAGTTCTGCACTCCCAACTTGCATTAGCACTGGTAGAGTTCCCCTTGGGCATTGTGTCTCTGCTAGATAGGTTACCCAGCTGGGCCCCCAGTGTCTTCTCTTCACCGTACAGCTCTATTCTCTGCTGTCAAGGGTGACATTCATTGAATCTGCTTTTTTTTTCTTCAGTAACTTTCTCTGAATCCACGTCTCTCTGGAATGTGAATGTTTGTGACTGATGTAGTACCTTCCCTTCAAAGCTACATAATCCAATAGTAAAGGGTGGGGAGGTAGGGGACAATGTAGAGGCGGGGGTGGAAAGAGAGGAGAAACATTCTTTTCTCTGTCTGTACCTTTCCTTCCCCTCTCTTCTCCATAAGAAGCTGCAAATTTTCCCACTCTTGAACTGCTGAAATTTGCCCAGGGTTTAGCTATTTTAAAGTCTCAGAAATAGAGATAATTTGTTTGCTTAGCTAATTGCATTGTTCCCAAACAGAGAAGTATGTCTACTTTATAAAGGAATCACAAGAAATTACATCTTGTCAATGCCTTAAAATTGCATTTATGCATTTCTACATGATATGACAATATCCACTGAACTGGAGGAAAGGTAATTATGTATGTTCTAGTCATATGTTCTATATTTTTGTATCTTTTTCCCTGTGAATCTGTATCCCATAATCTGGAATTACATAGATCTGATCTAATCTTTGTGGTGGGTTGCCCAAATCATTATCTTTTTGGCTCATAGTGTTCCCACTCAGAGTTGCCCCTGGAATATCTCAGAATACAATTCAAACATAATTCAAGTCCAGGTTTTCACAGATATAGGTAAAAGAACCCCCACCTCCTCTATAGGCTCTTAAAGCAATGCCCACTCAAAGTAGGTGAAAGACAGCTTTTATTCCACACCTCACAGAAAATGTAGAGTACTCATAGGAGCCAATGAAAATATAGAAAATATAATAAATAAATAAAATTCTTCCTTCCTAATGAGTCTCACTGTCCCCCAGGGATATATACACCCTTTGATTTTTATTTTTCTTGAAAGGAACTCTAACTTAGATTTATGGTAAGGGCAACTCTCTGATATTCATATGTTCTTCTTTCAGCCCCAAGATATATACAGGCATATAGCCATAGGATACTTATTTGAGGCTATAAACACTTTTAGAAGGAAACTTTTGGAATTTATGGACAGCCAATCTACTTTCCATTCTATACATATTAAGTATGTGTATGATATATATATTTAACTAGGTAAAAGAGATTACTGTCTGCCTCATTTTTTAACCTTAATAACTGATTGGAAATTGCCTCAATCAAACTGAAACCAGTAAAAGATCTCAGCTTAAAAAGGCCAAAGTCACTGATCAGAGAAATGCAAATTAAGACAACTCTTAAATACTACATAGCCCTTGGATTGGTTAAGATGATAGGAAAAGATAATGATGAATGTTGGAAGGGATGTGGGAAAACTGGGAACTGTGAAGAGATCTAACTCCAGAAAACAAGATGGAACTATGCCCAAAGGACATACTGTACATACCCTTTGATCCAGCAGTGTCTCTATTGGATTTGTATTACAAAGAGATCATAAAAGAGGAAAAAAGACCCACGTGTGCAAAAATGTTTGTGGCAATCCTTTTTGTAGTGGCAAGGAACTGGAAGCTGAATGGATATTCATCAGTTGGAAAATGGCTAAATAAGTTACAGTATATGAATATTATTATTCTATAAGAAATGATCAACAGGATGGTTTTAGAGAGGTCTGGAGAGACTTAACATGAACTAATGCTAAACAGAACCAAGAGAACATTGTACACAGCAAAATTATATAATACATAACTGATATAATGCACTTCTTTTCAATAGTGAGGTGACTCAGGCCAGTTCCAGTGATTTTATGATGAAGAGAGCCATTTGCATCCAGAGAGAGGACTGTGGGATTTTTCTTGTGAACCATGATAATTGTGGAAAAATGTATAGAAGAATGGCACTGTTTAACATATATTGGATTACTTGTTGTCTAGGGGTGGGGGGAGGGGAATGAAGGAAGAAAAAATTTGGAACACAAGGTTTTCCCAGGGTAAATATTGAAGACTATCTATGCATATATTTTGAAAATAAAAAGCTTTATATATTAAAAAAAATAAAAATAAAAAGACAATGTCTCCCAGTGTATTCAGGGCCATTTCTATCATCCTAATCTATATCTGCACACTGAACATAGATGATTCTGGAGGAGAAAGGGAGTTATGGTGACTTTGCACAGCCCTCCCTCACTTAAATCCAACTCACTTGCATGTAATGAAATCATTTCTCTGATGATGTCTGATGATTTCAAGAATGAAGGAACAACAACAACTATCTGAGCACCTGATGGAGGGTAAATCCAGGTCTATTGTTCACCAGTATGATGGCTTTAATGTCTTGCTTTATCTCCAGAATTGCAGCCAAAATGCGAGGATCTCTTTTCCTCAAGGAGCTGGAACTATTCAGGAAATTCCATACTTCTTAATAGAAGGCAGGATTCTGGGTTCATACTGCCTAAGAACTTCCCCCTCCATCATCTAGGATTTTGGGGTTCAGAAACTTGCAATAATTCTCCAGAAAACTGAGGTTCAGGATCTTCCACCCTATTGACCATATGGTATCCTCCTTTATAACTTCCATCTCCCAGGTTGCCAGGCCTCTCCAAGATTGGGACCAGGAGTTTGGATTAAAAAACTTTTCTCTTAAGTTGTGTAAGAGAGAACACATGATGACTTTACCAGTTCCTGTGATCAGGAACCAAGATCAGGACCAAGACCCAATATATACTTTGCTAATCTTTCATGATCTCTTGGTGAGAAAACAATACCATTCCCACCCCAAAAAGCCAAAAGCTCAATTCCTCAGAGAAGACATTTTTTCCCCATAGGCCATAAAAAAGGTGGATCTTCTCAAGACATCTCTTCACCAGGATCCAACCCAACAAATTCACCTCTAATCAATGATATACCAATGGGCCTATTCAAATCTTTAATAGTGATATTCTCTTAAAAATCACCCCTCCCAGACTAACCTCTTTGCCCTCTCATCTAAATTGTATTGTGGACCTATCAGTCTTTCGAGGAACATTAAGTTCCTTGAATGAGGGACATAGCTTAATTAATTTTGTATCAAGGGCTACAAAACTTAGTAAATCTTTTATCCCAGCAATACTAAAGAGAGTTTTAAAAAGGGAAGGGAACTCTTTGTACAAAGATATTTATAGCTGTTCTTTTTGTGGTGGTAAAGAATTGGACATTGAATGGATGACCATCAATTGGGGAATGGCTGAACAAGTTGTGGTGTGATTGTGATAGAATACTATTGTGCCATATGAAATGATGAGAGTTATCAAATTGTGCATACCCTTTGTTCCAGCAGTGTTACTATTGGGCTTATATCCCAAAGAAATACTAAAGAAGTACTAAACCTACATGTACAAAAATGTTTGTGGCAGCCCTTTTTGTAGTGGTTAGAAACTGGAAATTGAATAGATGCCCATCAATTGGAGAATGGCTGGGTAAATTGTGGTATATGAATGTTATGCAATATTACTGTTCTGTAAGAAATGACCAGCAGGATGAATGCAGAGAGGCTGGAGAGACTTACATGAACTGATGCTAAGTGAAATGAGCAGGACCAGAAGATCATTATATACTTCAACAACAAAATTATATGATGATCAGTTCTGATGGATGTGGCTCTTTTCAACAATGAAATGAACCAAATCAGTTCCATTTGTTCAATAATGAATAGAACCAGCTATACCCAGCAAAAGAACTCTGGGAAATGAATGTGAACCACTACATAGCATTTCTAATCCCTCTGTTTTTGTCCGCTTACATTTTTTATTTCCTTCTCAGGTTAATTTTACATTATTTCAAAGTCCGATTCTTCTTGTGCAGCAAAATGACTATGGATTATACATGTATTTAACATTTTACCATTGGTCAACCTGCCATCTGGGGGAGGGAGTGGGGGGAAGGGGAAAAGTTGGAACAAAAGGTTTTACAAGGGTCAATGCTGAAAAATTACCCATGATATGTCTTGTAAATAAAAGGCTATGATAATAATAATAAAAAAGAAACGATGAGTTGGGATGTTTTCAGAAATACCTGGGAAGACTTACATGAATTGATGCAAAATGAAGTAAGCAGAGTTAAGAGAACATTGTACATAATAACAACAACATTGTATGATGTGAATGATTTATCTATTCTCAGCAATACAGTGATCAAAGTAAATTTTAAAAAAATAATGAAAAATGCTATACACTTGCAAAGAAAAAACTAATGAAGTTAGATTGCAAACTAAAGTATACTTTTTTTTTAAACTTTGTTTTCCTTAGTGTTTTTATTGAGGAGAGATGTCTTTCACAATATGGCTAATATGGAAATAAGTTTTGCACAACTGCACATGGGTAAATTATGTCAAATTGCTTGTTTTCTCAATGAAGATGGAAGGGTGGTCCCTTCTCTCCCTCTCTTCTCTCTCTCTCTCTTTCTCTTTCTCTTTCTCTCTCTCTCTCTCTCTCTCTCTCTCTCTCTCTCTCTCTCTCTCTCTCTCTATATATATATATATATATATATATATATATCCTTTCCTCCTTTCCTCTCTCTCTTTCACTCTTCTACTCTTCCTTCCTCCCTCCCTTCCCTCTCTCTTCTTCCCTCCTTTCCTTCCTTCCTTCCTTCCTTCCTTTCTTCCTTCCTTCCTTCCTTCCTTCCTTCCTTCCTTCCTTCCTTCCTTCCTTCCTTCCTTCCTTCCTTCTTTCCTTCCTTCCTTTATCTTCCTTCCTTCTTTCCTTCTTTTTTCCTTTTTCTTCCTTCCTTGCTTCTTTCTTTCCTTCCTTCCTTCCTTTCCTCCCTCCTTCATTTGTTCATCTGTTCCTTTCTTCCATCACCTTTCCCCACTCTTCTCCCAGAGCTAGACCATTATGTCTAAGCTTTGATAGAGAGTTGTTAAGCTGAATAAATCAATAAGCAGCCTGTTTTATGGAAAAAGACCCCTGGAATTGGGGTCAGACAGCCCAGCTCCCATAAGCCTACTCCAGAAAAACTCTCAAGTTCACTCCAGACAGAATAATGTGTGAAACTATAGTAAATGACTTTTTCTCCCTATATATTCACAAAATGCCTTAAGCTCACAAGCAACAACATTCCCTCAAAGCCAACTCTGGGTTCACAGTAGCCTCTCAGCATAACCAGAGACAAGACATGTGTGGTATGTAACTCTGTGTCTGCAGACAACAAGAGCTTGAAGTTCCACTGAGAAAGCCTCACAATGGTCAGAAAGCCTCAGAATGGTCAGAAAGCTCTAGACCTTGAAAGCCCTGGAAAGGAGCATTTAGGCAGTGAATAGCTACCAAATCGGGACATTCTAGCCTCAGGGATTCTGAGGTTCCTAACATTCTGTTTTGAGATGACAGAAAGAGCCTTGATTATGCAGGGCTCTAAACCTCAAAGGTTTGAGGTGGAGGATAATCCTGAAGTAGAGGATGGGATAGAAACATAGGACAACCAAGTAATCTGAAACCAAAAATACGCATGATATAATACCAATGAGAAACTTCCTATATGATTAGGTTTTGCATTCTTTACTTTTTTTTTTCATCTTGGGTCAAGAGCTGTAATATTTCATTAGTTGTAAGAGAACTCCTGGTGTAGAAATCCACCCCTTACTCACCTCCTTATTAATTATATTTGTCTATTTATCATACTTTACTTTACATTGTTAAATAACTTTTAAAATGTGCTAATATGGTCTTCCCTGTAAGAACAGGCTTCCCAAGAGCTCATACCTAGTCTTATAATTCTTTTATATGCTCCACAGTGCCCAGACCATTATAAGAGATCAATAAATACTCACTCAATTGAATTGAACTCTCTGTTTCCTTTGCTCTGCAGACTCATGGCAATACGTTATTAAAGAATCCAAAGTTTTCACAGATGGATTCCCCTTAGGCTCAACTTAATCACGTCTAGGCTTTTGCTTATTTCTATAGCTGCTTTAATGTTCTTTGGATCTATTAATACATGTGGCAGAGCTTGTACTGACTTTTTGTAAGCAGTAGTGTTATTACTTAGATTTGAGTTAATAAAAGAATTAAGGTTTTCCATGACCATAACTCATTCTGGAAAAAAATTTAAATAAAGCATACTAAATACACTAAAAGTAAAAAGCAAAAAATGCAGAAAAAATGAATAGGAACTCAAAAAATCAATTTCAATCAAAGACCTTCAAATAAAAAGTTTGGGGTTACTGGCTATTATGTTCTAGGGAAATAAATACTCTAAAACCCTTCTACACATCATAATGTAGAGGTAACTCTGGGTTCTCAAGCTATGTCTATGAAACCCTAGCTCTTGGCAGGTCTTTCCAAACTGAAATGACTGAGCATAGGTGTGGGAATGAACTGTGTATGTCTGCTTCTTGTCAGAATCTAGATAAATACAGTGAGCTTCATTGCCAGAAAGCTGGTCACCAGCTTGGCCATAGCAACACATGAAGACTGACTGCAAAACTGTAGAGGCATCTGTTGAGCGATTATACTGATCAACAACCTGGGATCTTTTTTAGTATTGAAATAAGACTTTGATACAGCAAAAATATCATATGGCTCTTGCTAAGTTGATATTTTGCTAATTTAAAAATATTATTTTCTTTTTTCTTGAATGTTAATATTTGATTTTTCTCAGTTACATGTGAAAACAACTTTAGACCTTTGTTTTTTTTTTTTTTTTGCAATTTTGAGTTCCAAATTCTCTTTCAAACTCTCTTCCCTCTCCCATCATTTAGAAGGCAAGCAATTTGATGAAGTTTATACATGTGTGGCCATGCAAAACGATTTTATATTTTTCAATGATCAAGTATAGATAAAATCCCATAGATCTAATGACCATCACGAGGTTGATGATTCTCAAACTTACCTATCCTGATCCAATTTTTCTTTGGACTTTCTATCTCATCTACAATGTCTTTCAGAAATCTAAACTTGGATATCCAGTAGACATCTTAAACTAACCATCTCCAACCAAAACAGAACTCATCTTTCTTCTTAAATAACAGTTTCCCCTCTCAACTTCCCTATTATTTTAGAGGACAACACCTTCCCAGTCTCTCAGGCTCACAATCCAGATGTTATTTTTGGACTCCTCATTTTCTGTGAACTCCCATTTCCAAACTTTTGCCAAGGCATATTGGCTACTGCTTCTCTAGTGTAGACTTTCA
This sequence comes from Antechinus flavipes, assembly GCF_016432865.1. Taxonomy (NCBI): domain Eukaryota; kingdom Metazoa; phylum Chordata; class Mammalia; order Dasyuromorphia; family Dasyuridae; genus Antechinus; species Antechinus flavipes. The sequence continues at coordinate 487,091,197 of NC_067400.1, read as the reverse complement.
ATACCTCATACTTTGTTTGGTTATTGCAACAGCTTGCTCGTGGGTTGTGCTGTCTCAAGTTTCTTCACACTCAAACCCATTTTCCATTTATCCATCAAAGTGATTTTCCTAAAGTGTGTTCAACTATGTCACACACTTTGCCATCTCTCCACCCTATCCCTTATCTCCTATCCCCTCTAGTTAGTATGTTCTAATGGTCTTTATCACATCCAGGATCAAATACAAAAATCTTCTGTTTGGCAATCAAAGTCCTTCATAATCTAGCCCCCTCCAACCTTTCTATCTCTCCAAAAGATACTCTTCAATCCAGTAACACTAGTTTATAGGCTGTTTCTTAAAACACTTTTTATCTCTTGACTTAGGCTAGAATGCTCTCTTCCTCTTTATCTCCATCTACCACCTCCATTAGCTTCCTTTAAATGGTCCACTAAAATCCTATTTTGTACAGGAAGACTTTCCTAACTACTTTTAATCCCAGTATTTTCCCTATTTTAATTGTTTCTTATGTATCCTAGATATAGCTTATTTATACATAGTTATGTGTTTGTTTGTTTTCTCCATTAGATTGTAAGCTCCATGAAGAAAGTGTCTTTTTGCTTCTTTTTTTTTTTTTAACCTCAAGCACTAGTATGTAATAAGTGCTTAATGAATGTTTATTAACTGACTGATTTTTTTCCCCTTCTTATCTAGTTCCCACTGGGAGAAAAAGAATAGATAATCCCTATATCATAGAAGCATAGTCTGGCAAAAACATATTCCCAAATTGGACACACAAAAATGCATGTCTTATTCTGCATACTAGTCCATCATTTCTCTCTTAGAAAGTAGACAGTCTTCTTTGTCTATAGTCTAGAATCATAGTTGATAATTTAGTTGATGAGAGTTCTTAAGTTTTTAAAAAAGTGTTCATTTTCTCTAAATCATTATTGATTAGAGAAATGCAAATTAAAACAACTCTGAGGTACCACCTCATACCTATCTATGGCTAATATGGAAATATGAAGAAGGAAGAACAATTTTTTAAAGGAAAGTTAAAAATTAATAAATATATTTTAAAAATTGTTCATTTTTATAACAGATGTTAGTATATAAATTATTTTCTAGGTTCTGCTTACTTCATTCTGCTCAGTTCATACAAGTTTTTTTTCCATGTTTTTTGAAGTCATCCATTTCATTATTCTTTATGTCACAATAGTATTCTATGACATTTATTTACCACATTTTGTTTAACCTTCTTCTAGTTGATAAGTATTAATTTATTTTTTGCCATAAAAAAGAGTTGTTATAAATATATTTATACATATAGGACTACTTCATTTTTCTTTGACTTGTCCGGGATATAAGTCTAAAGTACTGATTAATACCTTCATGTATGTAGCCTTTTCAAATTAAATAACTTACTGTCAGTGCAGTGGCTGACTTAGTGTCTGACAACATTGCTGAAAACATTATGCTAAAAAGCATGGGAGCAAATACACAGGTTGCTTTACTTCACTGGTGACTGGGAAGATGAAAGAGCATTGTCCATTATCCAGAATCCATGCAAGCCTGCCTTCATGAAACTGATGTAGAAAACTGAGGAACCTCTCTGGTATACAGAATTCTGCTCTGCTCCTGACATTTCTTCTGAAGTTGCTAGTCTGCAAACACCATATTGACCATTTCTTGGCTCTTTCTGAAGACAACTGGCTATGGGATAGATGATCATCTTCAGGTGAAGGATCAGCCTCTCAAGGAGAGCTCCAGCAAGAATCTTGCCAGCAATAACTAACAGAGGTCCACCCTTCACCCACCTTTGTGATTGTCACAGAACAACATTTTCCTTTATAGACGTGAACAATGGAATGGAATGAAGTTGCATGCTTGAACTCCTGGGGGATAATCTCCTCTTGCCATATCATCCAGAAGATTTCAGTCAGCTTTTGCAAAAGCAACCTGCCTTGTAAATCTCAGCTGGAATAGGATCAGCACCAGAGGCTTTGCCACATAAGAGGAACCTAATGACATTCAAAATCTTTTGTTCAGTTGGAAGTTTGGCTAGGGAGGGATTGACTTCAATCTGAGATATATGGTCAAAGGCTTCAGCATTAATTGATGATGGTCTGTTGAGAATACTATAAAAGTATTCAGTCCATCTTTCCGGATCATGTCCTTATCACTAATCCATATAACTCCATCCACCTTGAATAGTTGAAATGCACCATAGGTCTTTGGCCCATAAACAGGCACAAAAGCATCATAAAAGTACTTTAGATCTCTACTATTAACATCAAACTGGATTTCATTTATCTTCTTATCAAGCCCCAAATTCTGCATCTCTCTTCACTTGCAGTCTTCTTTTGATGGAGATAAATGCTGCCTTCTTAAAGACAGGTAAACTATGCTGCTGGTAAACCCTGTGGAGTTCTCATTTTTTGTTTAAAAACTTTTGAATTATCCCATCATTTTTGTCAAACCAATTTTGATGCTTGTGAATTCTGGCCCAAATGAATAAATTCAGTCATGTACATCAAAAGCTGCCCACTCCTTTTCTGTTTCACTGGTATCCACCATGTATTGGCTCAGCTTTCTCTCCAAGTTAGCAACAAATGGTTCACACTGGGAGAAGAGCTCTAATCAGTTGACTCAAAATCTTCTGGTAGTCGTTTTGGTTTGGGGCCACCACTTTTTTGTATAGTTTGGAGAGAATAAGTCTATGATCACTCTAGCCACTATACGATCCTATCACCTCACATCCTGTCTCTCTCTCCTTAAAATGACACAGCCTATTAAATACCCATGTCTGTTATGAGTTTGCATCCACAAAGTTTTATGGCATTTAGGAAAACAGTATTGGTGATGAGAAGATCACGAGCACAGGTTTTTGGTAGTAAGTGATTGTTGCTATTGTTGTTTCTGAGTTTATTCCTTCCAATGACTCCCTGTCATGTCTGATAGTCTGTGCTACTCTGGTGCTAAAGTGATCCAGAGCTGTAAGCGTCTCCTATTTTGGCACATTGGGAATGAGCGTATCTAGGTCTACATATAATTTTTCTTTGATCTCATTAGGGTTGGTTCATCATTGTGGAACCATACACATTGATGAGTGGGGTATGGTGCTTTCCTTCAAAGGGTGATTGTATCATGAGTCTGTTATTTTGAGAGGTATATACGCTTGTTGACTAGATTATTTTTGATCACAAACTCTATACCAGCTTCATGTCCCCAGAAAAATGTGCATCCTGCTCTTCATCTGCCATCCTTGTTTCACTCAGGGCTGCAACTTGGATGTGATACCTGCCGAGTTCTCTCACTACAAGAGTTGTTCATCTTTTGGATTTCATGTTGTCCCCAAGTTGTACCAATAGTGACTGCAATAGATCTTCACAAAAAAATTTTGTACACTTTTTGACCCCAGCTTAAGGTCCCTATTTTTTGAATAAGGTTTAGGATTAGGTTGGATGAAGCAGACAGTTTTTAGAGAATGAATGGTGAGATCCTTCAAAAAGGCTATTCAGACATCCAGAGGGCAGCTGAATCCCAGTGCTGCCATTTAGAAAATAATATTATGGCCTGAACCTTCTATGAGCAGGGTTGTGACTAGAGCTTCCGGTGTATCTTCACATGGTGCTTTGTCACTCACCTGTCACCACTTTGGGGGAGGTAAAAATAGTGAGATGGGATGGGTAACGGCACATAAACTGGATGAGGCAGAGTTGTGCTAAGCTGTCAGCCTCACTCGCTCTTCTGGAGTCATCAAAGTCCAATAGCAAGACAAGAATCAAGATGACGATCAATAGATTAATATACCATGGATGACCTTGCTGTCTTTGATGTCTGACCAGGCTGGAAGTGTTCCACAAGCCTGCTCCAACTGCTTTCATGTACTTTGTTTGGAACAAATTATTCACCTCTGCCCATTCTATTAGGGAAAGTCATCACAGACTTGTGATAGATGCCCTCAACTCACTAAGAGGTTTAAGGCCACCTGGGTTACCTTCAACTTGGTTCAGCCAGTCTATTGAAACGGTTTATCAGGGTTTATGCTGGATATTGCACAGCTTCTTGGAGCATCAGGTGAGAGTTGGGGGGCAGGTAGATACTTAAGTGGAAGGGAGCTGTGAAAAGGGCTGGGCAGCCCTCACACCAGAGGTGTTAGTCTTCCCTGACATCCATACACACACCCCAAACACTATTACAACCCAACCCAACAGAAATACAAGTTGGATCAAGAGCAAAATAGAAACTTTTGTGCACTAGCAATAGAATAATGATAGAGTAGTTATTGTAAGGGAGATAAATGAAACTTTACCTTACCTGAAAAACTGAATAGGTAAGAGAAGATGCATGAGAAATGAATCAAATGTATCAGAATGGTGCATAGATTACTAGTAAAGCACCTCATAGTAAAACATCAGACATTAAGTCTGATTCCACATTTCTAAATAAAAGATCCCATTTATCTACTCCCTAAAGATGAGAATAACAGTTATCCCTAGAAATATAGGTCAGTACTATGTTTCTGCATTTTATTCAAAACATTGAGAAGTTATATCACAAAAAACCCAAACAAAACAAAACAAAAATCCAAAACCCTCAACTGTAAATGTTTACAAGAAAATAATAATTTGAGGAGCAAAAATGGTCTGAAAAAAATTCCACAGGTATAAAGCAATTTATCATTAATATTGTAATTATTAAACTAGTCATCTAAAAGCTCCTTAACTTTTCTGTTGCTTTTATTGTCTATTGGACAGTCTTTTATGCAGTTTAGCACTCATGGATTATTCATGTATTGTAAACATGCAAAACAGATTCAAGTATAATGAGAACTCTGGATTATTTGGTGTCCACATGGAATAGTTCCTTATTTAAATATGTCACCAAATCAATCAATCAACCAGTCAATCAATGGGCATTTATTTTAAGCTTCCTAGGCTGTTTTTTTCTAAATTATTATATTTTAAAATTTGTCATGGCCTATGCTATGTGCTTAGGATGAAAAAAAAATGGGGAAAAGTAAGAAAATTGCAGAAATAAGTACCTGCATTCCGAAAACTTACATTCTAGTAGAGGAGCTAATATCTAGAATAATTCATATAAAACATAGTATCTCTTAAGGATATAATTTAAATTCCTTTGGACTCTACCTAAAAAGATACTGTGACTTAATCGATAGCCAGGTTGACCTGAGTCTTACTTCTGTCATATACTGATAGCTTGACCTTGGACAAGAGTCACTTAACCTTTCAGTGCTTTAGGTACCTCTCTGAAACTATAAATTGTTTTGAAGGTGCTAATCTCCATTGGAAAAGGGAATTTACTCACATAGAAATTCTTTACACCAAATCACCAGTACAGTCTCTGGATCACTATTATTCTACTTAGATAAAACCATTATTATCTCTCCTCAGTAGAATTCAGTCTGATTTCCAAATTAAAAGACTCAAAAAGGATATATCAAGATGTATTGCTCCACTAAAAAAACCATGGTAAATAAATTCATCTCATAAAAATATTTAATAATAATAAATTAATATTTTTATAGAAAATTTATAATTAATGATTTAATAATTAATAAGAAGTTCCATTTAATTTTATTTCATCTCATATTCAGATACTTTCTGTAACTATCTCCTCCTCTCTGTCTCACATGTGGCCCTTTTCTTTACCAAGGTAACATTCTCCATATGCACAAGTTATAGAATTTCATCCTCTCTTCTCCAGTAGTTTTCCTCTCCCATTATCTCCATCCTCTCACTTAACTTTAATTTTTCCTTGTCCACTGGCTGGGACAACTGGGTGGCACAGTGGATAAAGTACCAGGTCTAGAGTCAGGAAAACTAATCTTTCTGAGTTCAAACTGGCCTCAGACACTTACTAGCTGTGTCATCCTAAGTAGGTCAATTAACCCTGTTTGCCCCAGTTACCTCATCTGTCAAATGAGCTAGAGAAAGAAATGGCAAACCACTCTAATATCTTTGCTAAGAAAACCCCAAACGAGGTCATGAAGAATTGAATGTGATTAAAAATGACCAAACAACAATAACTACAAACATGCCCATGTCTCTCACTCTTCATAAAATCCTCCTTTGACTCATTCATCCACATTAGCTTTCATCTCATTTCTTTTCTCCCTTTTATGCAAAACTTCTTGAGAAAGCTATCTTGAGTTGATTTCATTACTTTTTTTTTTCTTTTTAGCTTCACTCTGGCTTCTGATCACATCCATCAACCAAAGCTTCTTTCTCGAAAATTGCCAATAATCTTTTAAATGCTCTATTTAGTGGTCTTTTCTCAATCCTTGTCCTTCTTCATTTCTCTGTAGCCTCTGACTCTGTTGATTAATGGTCTTTTTGTCCCCTTCATCTCTATATGTTTCTGCAGTACTACCCTATACAAGTTCTCCTTGTACCATTGTGATTGCTCCTTTTCAATCTCCTTTGTGGGATCTTCATGCAGGTCAAGCCCATTAACTTTGAGTATTGCCCAGGGTTCCATCCTAAGCCTCTTCTCTTCTGTCTCTACATATTTCACTTGAGGATTTCATCAGTTTCCCTGGATTCAATTATCACCTCTGTGCTGATGATTCTCAAACCTACTTTTCCATCCTTCACCTCTTTCCTAACCTCCAGACTTAAATCTTCAACTACTTATTAGACATTTCAAATTGAATGTCCCTTAGACATCTTAGACTGAACCCATTATCTTTTTTCCAAATCCCCCCTTTCAAACTTTTATATAACTATCCAAGCCACCACCATCTTCCCCGTTCCCGAGACTTGCAATCTAGATCCTCAACTGCTTCTTCTTTCTCACCTTCTGTGTCAAATCTGTGTCCAAGTCCTGTCAATTTTATCTTCATAACATCTCTTGTATATTCCCATTCTCTCCTTTGACAGTGCTATTACCCTAGAGCAGGCTTGTAGACGACCATACCATTCCTCTATTCAATAAACTGTAGTGAATCCAGGATCAAATATAAGATCCTCTACTTTGCATTCAAATCACTTTATAACATGATCTTCTCCTCTCTTTCCAGTCTTCTTACATTCTAATGAGTCTGATTTTCCTGTTGTTCCTCACACAAGGAAATTCGTCTCCCAACTCTAGGCATTTGCACCAGGGCTTACCCATGTCTGGAATATTCTCCCATTTCCTGGCTTCTCTGCCTTACTTCAATCAAATGCCAGCTAAATCCTATTAGTCTTTCCTGATCCTCCTCAAGGCTTATTATTCTTGTTCAGTCATTTCAGTTGGGTCCAATTCTTAGTGACCCCATTTGGTGTGATTTTTTTTGACATTTTACAAATGAGGAAACTAAGGCAAAGAGGATTAAGTAACTTGCCCAGGGTTATATGGCTAATAAATGTCTGAGGCCAGATTTGAATTCAGGAAAACAAATCTTCCTGACTCCTGATCTAGCACTCTATGTACTGCACTATTCAGGTGCCCTGCTTTCTAGTGCTTTTCATTTTGGACCACTAAGTACCCTCAACAACTAAGGCTTCTTCTTCTCAAGAACTGTTCCCACCCAGAAATCATATAAAGTTGGTAAGTTTCAAAAGTAGAATCAAAAAATCCTCACTGGAAAACATCCATATGAATTCAAGCAATGATAGTTTGACAAAGAATCATCAAACAAATATAAGTCATGAAGATTTGTTGACAGAAATAGAAAGACTTATGATAACAGAAACAGAAAGACTTATGATGACAACTTAAAGCTAGATCATCACCATCAGAAATTTCAGGTCTGTTATGTGTAAGGATGCCAGACTTTCTGATCAATTCATATTGTGCAAGGAAACAAGAGGAATTACAACAGCCCTGAAAGATGTAATAATGTATTCCCTGCTGAATACCTAACAACACATTATCTAATTGTTATAATTATAAATCAGAAGCTCAGTTTTAAAAATAAAATAATAGAAGACAAATCTCTATAATATAATTATAAACTTCAAATTATCCTTGAAGATTCACCAAATAAACTATGCTTGAAATGGACCATTATCACAGACAGAATTATTACCCACAATTTTCTGGACATTACATTCATCCACAAAGATTTAAGGAGGGGGAAGGGGACAAGGATTTATTAAGTACCATGTTCCAGATATTGCATTTAAAGTTTTCATATATTATCTCATTTGATTCTGCCTACAGCCCTGTGAAGTAGATTCTGTTATGATCCCCATTGAAACAGATAAAAGGTTTAATGACTTGCCCAAGATCATATAACTGTTATGTTTCTGAAGGCACTTTTGAACTTAGACTTCCTAACTTAAGGCTTCGCCTTACTTATTATGCTACTTAACTGCTTCTGAACAATGATTCCAATAAATGCCAACATACCAGGTATTCACAAGTCTCCAATAAGTATGAAACAAAAACCTTTCCAAATAAAGACATAGAAGAAGAAATCAAAATAATGTGGGAACAAGACAAGTACACATCATTCCTCCTATCTGCTTTCAGATTGATTGAAAAATACTTTCAGTGAGTTTATAGAAGATGAGCTTATATCCCAATACTTTTGCTTAATTATAAAAATCATCTATTTTATCTACTTTCCCAATAATCCACAGAACATTAAATATAAAAAGAGCAAGGTAATGACTTGTCCCACAATCATTTGTATCTGAACTCCATTAAAAAAAAAGATGAGAAGAATGAGATGAACAACAATAATAAATTCAACAGTAGAAGCATTGCCAGACAAAATTGGAATGAAAATGAAGGGCCAAACAAATCAGAGTGAAGTAAATTAAAATTTAGAGTCTGGATTGGCTCTTTATACACTTAACACATTAAAGATTAAGAAGATATATTTCTAAAATTTTGTTCTCTAACTAGGGGCTTTAAGTCTCAGCAATAGAAGACTTTATTAGTGTTTGTATTAATTAACTGAGAACTAAAAATAAAACATGATCATAGGGATAAAAAGGACCTTAGATGTTATCTAGTCCAAATCTCTAATTTTACAAATGAGAAAATTGAGGTCCAAAGGGAGCATTAATTTGTCCAAGGTCACACAGAAAGTAAATAATGGAATTATAATTCCAATCTATGTCATGTATCTCCCATTGGAGTACTGTTTCTATTTCCCAGCTTCTACGTTACCATCATCATTCCCTACTAAATTATAAGCTCCTAGAGGTAATACTTTGCCTTCTTTTTTTCCTTTATTTTGATAGCCCCAGGATGCTGCACAATACTTTACACATGATAAAAGTTTAATAAATATTTGCTGAATTGAATCAAATCATCCAGGCAGTTCTCAAATGCTTTGTGGTTTATTTATAGACAATTGATATGTAAGGCACTGTTCCCTCACTGCTGGGAATGACTTTACACTGTCAAAATAACAGATCCATACAAAACTAAAATAATTTTCATGTCAGCCTGTACTAAATATAAATAATTAAAGTAAATCTATAGAAAAAAAGTGCCTGTAATGGATTGGAACAGAACTTTTAATTATAAAAAGCAGTTCTACAACAGTCCACAGAATATTAGATACAACAGAATAATAACAGCATAGTGACTTGTGCCTGAATTATTTCTATTTGAATTCTACAAGATAAGAATTATCCTTCTAGATCACCTGTATTGTTCCTTAACTCAAATACGTACAAAATTATTTTTGTACTAATTATTAATAACTAATTAATAATAAATACAAATAACATTTTTGCATTCAAAAAATTTCTTCCAGAGACCTCATTGGCTTAGTTATCTTTCCTACTAATATAGATGTTTCTTGTTCTGTGATATTCTTTTCCACATTCTCAAATAATTTCCTTATAGAAGATCTACCTAACATACTAGAAGTTTTCTTTTATTCATCTTATTATTTTATGGTTGCTAGTGTAACCTACTGATCATTTATCCATTCTATTTCACTCTTGTTACATGCTAAGTCACTTCATTTTATGATAATTTTTATGTTTGATCTATCAGTCAATTAGTTAATAAGCATATGTTAAGTGCTGGACAGACAAAGAAAGGCAAAAGACAGTCAAGGAGCTCACAATCTAATGAGGGAGAAAATAAGCAAACAAATATGTACAAATAAGTTACTTATAGGGTAAAAAGGAAGTAATGTAGGAGAGGCACTAGAATTAAGAGGGATTTAGAAAGGCTTTTGTAGAAGGTGGGATTTTAGTTGAGACTTAAAGAAGGTCCAGGAAACCAGGAAACCAAAGAGAGAGAGAGAGAGAGAGAGAGAGAGAGAGGCAGAGACAGACACACAGAGAAACAGAGACAGAGACAGAGAGAGAGAGAGAGAGAGAGAGAGAGAGATAAAGAGAGTCAGAGAGAGGGAGAGAGAAACAAAGAGGGAGAGAGGAAGAGAGAAAGAGAAACAGAGAGAGACGGAGGAAGAGATAAAGACAGAAAGACAAAGACAGAGAGAGTCAGACAGAGGCAAAGACACATACACAGAGACAGAGACAGAGAGACACAGAGAGACAGAGGCAGAGAGAGACAGACAGAGACAGAGATAGAGACACACACAGAGAGATAGAGACAGGGAGACAGACACAAAGAAAGAGAGACAGAGAGACAAAGATAGAAAGACAAAGAGAGACAGAGAGATAGACAGAGATACACATACAGAGAGATAGGAAGACAGACACATACACAGAGAAAGAGAGACAGAGACAGAGACAAAGAAAGACAGAGAGAGCATTCCAGGAATGGAAGATAGCCAGAGAAAATGCTTAAAATAAAGGGATGGAGCATGGAACAGCTAAGAAGTCAGTGTCACTGGATTAAAGGGCATGTTGGGGAATACAGTAAAAGAACACTGGAAAGATAGGAGGGAGCTAAATTATGAAGGGCTTCAAATGATGGAGAACTTTGCATTTACTTTTGGAGGTAATAGGACACCACTGAAGTTTATTATAGAGGAGGAGAATGATTTTAGGGAGGTCATTGGTAGCTGAAGCAGACCCATCAGTAGGCTCATAGACTTAGAACTGGACAGGACATTGGAGGCCAGCTTCATTTTATGGATGAGGAAAATGAAAAACAGAAAAGTTCATCGCCTCACCTAAGCTCACACAGATGGTCAATGGCAGAGCTAGGATTTGAACTCAGGTCTCGTGAATCCAAACTCAAATTCTTTCTGCTATGACATGCTGCTTCTCTTCTATCACTTCTGGCACAAAGTAATTATCAACTATGGTCACTTACACTTCACCCATTATCATTCAGATTACCTGAAATTTTGATTCTTTAGAGACTTTGGTATCACAAGGGAGGTTTGGATCTGTAGCAGTGGAGGGATTATCTCCATAGATGAAGTCATAGATTTATAAACTGTTGAGATAAAAATCCTACAGGTAATAAAAGGTATTCTTAAAATGCCTAAAATTCGTAGTACTTTAATACTCAGAATACCTTAGTACTCATACACTCCAGCAAATCTGCAATCTCATTGAGGAGGGTGTCCCCTCTGGTCATACAAAATCCATTCTATTCATCCATTTATCGGTTTCATTCTTGTTTAAGACCACAGCAGTCATATTCAATGTGCTGGGGGCCTTCCTCAGTTTTTTCAGACTTTTTGAGGATAGAAAATGTGGGCTTTCTACCAATTAGCCTTTACCCTAACCACATAATCACCCTATCTTCTTTTTCAATTAAACATTTCCCTGATGGCGTTCGTGACTGATTCTTCTCCTAAATTTCTTATTTATTATATGGTATAGCTTGTTCACACCAACCAGTCACCTTTCTGATATCCTCTGAATGATACTAATTTTTAATTCCTTAGAGACTAGAGTATTCTACAGTATACATTTCTGTGTACATTGCAACCACAAAATAATATTAGTTGAAGAGCATTATTATAAACATAGACCTTTATTTCTGGAAGACATTTAAGGTCATTAAGAGTGTTGCAATTTCCTGAAGGAAATCTGGTCAATTCTCCTTTTGTTTATTCTGTATCCAAATTATTATCCATTTATATTCTCTGTCCAAGATGAATACAAACTGGTAAATTAAGTTACATAAGTTGTTCTTATAACTATTATGAGTTAGAGCTTGCCTATTTATTTTTAATATCCTCATTGAGGATACCCTTGATATATATTGCATGATAGCACTACTACTAAGATTTCCCCTCTCCCCACCACATAGGTCAGACTAGTTTTTCCCTACAAAACAATAAACTTGTCTCTAGGATTTACTTGGTGAATGATGCTTTTCATCTAGTTTTCTGGTGAGCAAAAGGCATTAAAAAACCCACCTACATGAATTTGAGCCCTTCAAACTTGGTAGATGTTCCAAGACTACATTCATCACAAAACCCTATTTTGATAGCAAGATATGTTTCATATACAGGGGGTAATATCTACCCAAGTTAAATCCTATAGTATCCTTATTGAATATCCTTTAAGACTAAGTAAAACTCCTGTTATTACTATCAAATAAGTGTTTCATTTTGTTCCAACACCAAGTCTAAATTAATAGGGCACTGGCCTGAGTTAAGTGCCTTTATTACATAAGTAGGTAAATCTCAAAGAGATTTTATATGAACGAGAAAATAGGAATATAGGTTGGCAGTTGTTGATGTCTCAGCTGCCTTTTTAAAATGTTAATTAGGTACAAGATTTTTTTCAATACCTTTCAAATATTGTCCTCCCAATCTATGCATCAGATGCAAAAGTATTTATGCATCAAATAATTCAAAATTTGCACAATTTTGTCACTTCCATCATGGATCTTGTCCCTGTATATCTGGCCTAATGCAGCTGTTTTTCTTATGTATACTTTCTTTAATGCCATTTCTGTTCGCTTTATAGAATATCTCATAAAGGATTCATGTATGATAGTACCTCTGGCTTTGATGATGGACAAAGTTTGTTATAAAAATCTTTTCAAACCTTATCCATTTTTCTTCTAATAATTGTCCTCCTTACATTTTCAGTTTTCAATGTCCTTGGAACGACATTGCTTAGTTGAGACTCTTTCTAAAATTTCTTTGAACTGGCTTTGCCCTCTGTTGCTTGTCTATTTTTGAGGCAATATTGCTTATAATCTTTCATCATCTATTTTCATAAGATTTTACAGATGAGTTTATACACTAAACTGCTGTTGCCCTTGATTGCCATATCCTTCTTGGCAAGAAAGTAGATTGTTTTCTGAAGAAAATGCTTCTAAGTCTTTTTTTTTTAATTTTCCTGTTATTCCTATAATTTTCATCTATATCCTTTCTTCCATATGTATCTCATTTTTAATGATTAACTTGTTTAGATAGGTCAGGATAGAAGCATTTTAATTGCATGCTATATACTTCTGAGTTTTATTTTTATTCTTTAACTTTGTACTAATTTTGATCTTACTCTTAACAAGTTGCTTGTCTGACTACACACAGACAGCTGTTGCAAGAATGATTCCTATATCAATAATGAGTCATCATCTATTTGTTAAAAATAAAAACAACTTCATTTTTTTGGGTAATATATTTACTTGCCATGTCCATTTCTGTTCCCCACTAATCCCTTAGGATGCTGTTGCAGAGGATGAAGAAAGAGAAATTCTACAAAGAAATTGGCAAGGCTCTCCAGTTAAATTAAGTATACTTTGTTACTTGGTGACTTCCTTGCAAAGGTAGAAACAGGTGAGGGAAATATGCTGGAAATATGGATCAGGAATGAGGAATGAGAAAAGCCAAAGACTTGCCAGAAGTATCAAACATGCCATCACATCAATACTCCTGAGTATGGTAGGATTAAAATGTAACTGAGAAATATTTAACAAAATAAATACAAATACTCTAGAACATAGATAATGTTAATATGTGGTTTTCTTAGTACCATATACCCTACAGGGATTCTTATATGTGTTTTAGTAGCTTCATTTCTATTTGAGATTGACACCATTGTTGTAGACTATACAGTAGCCTTTGTTTATATATTCTGAATGCATTTTCTGGGAAAAAAAAAATGTGTGTATACATACATATATATATATATATATATATACAAACAATATATGTATAGCCATATATACTTATGTATATACTTATATAATAGACACACAATACACACACATGTATATGTATATACACATATATGTTCAACCAAATGCTTAGATATCCTCATACTCCTGAGTCTCTCCATGATCTCAGGCTCTTACATCTCAGTGTAAGGTAGCTTTTGCCAGTCTTTAAAAGAAAGTGCCCTGCTCACCTCAGGAAATGGCCCGAGACTCAGGTGACTCCAGGACTTACCTCTTTCCTTTTAACAAGTCACAGAAGCCCAAGGGGACGACTTCACTCAGTTACCAGTGCAGGGAGGGATGTAAAAGAATGAAATGTTACTCCTTAGGTTTCTGAAAGCCGAGTCAACAGTCTCTGGTTCAAAAAACTGGGTTTATTATTACCAACATTTTCTCTTGGTTGAACAAAGTAATTGGAGTTCTACTGAACATAGAAGGCCTAGTCCCTGCCCAAGAAATTTAGCATTCCAAGTGGATTAAGACTTGGCAGTTCCTGCTATCTCAGGCTGTACTCCAATCAGCTGCTGGTGCTTAGTATGCTGTGACATAGTCACCCTCAAAGGGAAAGGCTAGCAGCAAAAGTTTGCTGTCAGCAATGCATGGTTGATTTCTGCTCTAATAGTCTGTTGTCCCAGTGTGCCCCTACGTCAGTGGGAGTTCTAGGCACTCAAGAAGAATAGGATGTCTGAATCAAACTCCATATTGGAATTTGGAAAGGAGAATTTCGCCTGAAGCCATTTAATTTTTTTTACCTGTTTTTCAGCCTTGAAGTATAATTCTGGGGGAAGTTTCTGCTATTATATGTCCTCGTCCTTATGTAATCGAATCTTCATCTGCTATTTCGTTTTTATTCCCTTCTTTTGTATTATTCATGAATTATGAATTAAAGATGTGAGCATGGAGGAGAGGAGACCAATCATTACTGTTTTGACAAACTTTGTTTCAAATTTTTATTCCACTGCTAACACAGAATGCCAAAGTTTGTAATTCTGGAGCCACATTGGAATCTTTGAATTTAATGTGTCCTCTGCTTATTTTTTTTTAATTGAATCTGATTGAATCTCAGAGTTGAAAGGAACCTCAGGAGTCATCTTCTAGTCTAACATCTTCCTGATGCCTGAAACACTCATACAATATCCTGAACAAAGGGTTATTCAGTCTAGTTACAAACACATACATTCATAAAGAAGCCACTATCTAATGAGACAACTCATTCCATTTTGGGATGACTCTAGTTGTTGGCAAGTTCTTCTTTATATTGAAATGAAATATGCCTCCTTTTAATTTTCACCCATTGGTGCCAGCTCCCTCCATAGAGCCATACAAGATGAATCTAAATAATTGGCTTTGGAGTTTTTTTTTTTTATTAAAATGAAGGCCCTGGATCTGACATACTGTGCAACTTTATGTGTCACTTCACCCCAGGGAAGCTTAGTCTTCTCATCTATAAAACTAGGGATGGCAATCTTGATAGCATTTATCAGCAAGGGATGTTCTGAGAAAACTACCTTGTTAACAAGTAAAATATAAATTTGGTGTTGTTCAAGCATATGTCTTCATATACCTGAATACAGTTACTGGGTCCTCCCTGAAACTTTTGTTCTCCAAGCTAAATATGTTTTTTTTTCCCTTCAAATAATCTTCATATGGCACGGTTTCAGTTCCCCTCTTCATTCTCATTACTGCCCCCTAGATATACCATAATTGTTTCCGTCCTCTTAAATTGTATTAGTCAAGAAATAAACACAATATTCTAAATCGGTCTGTTCAAGGAAGGACACAGTAGATTTAGTCATATCACTTCTCTTCAGAACCTGTCCTTGGCTGTTCTCTATTAATTAGGCTTGGCGTTAATCACCTGTGATATGGTGTCAATCTGCTTTCAAATTTTATCTCATATTACCCTGTTCTCTATAGCCTCTTCTTACTTATTTTCTGTCAAGAAAGACTCCTCCCTTAGAATTCTCCCTTGTATCAACTGTGGACTTCTGGTTTCATGGAAGTCTATTGAGTAGGGACATTTTTCTTCTTTCCCCTTCCAGGCATGTATTCATCCTTTATATTGGTTTGGAGGAGAATGACTCTCTAATTCTAGGTCCCCTCCCTGTTTCTAAACATTGGGTGGTATCCTTCCTACCCATGTCAACATCTCCCATAGGTCTAGTAGTTCAATAGACTTCTAATTCATTTTAGTTTAATTCAATTTAACAATTAGTCAACCATTTATTAAATACCCAAAGTGTTCCAGGTACTGTGCTAGTGGCTAGGAATACAAAGAACAATAAAAAAAAATAGTTCTTTCCTCAAGGAGCTTGCTTTCTGCTATATCTCCACCCCCACTTGTCCCTTGAGGACCTGTATTTTGGGGACCATTTGGGCAAAGTGATTGAAATTACTTAAGTTAAAGGGATGGTTGGATAGGTGGGTGGGGGTAGAATGAAGTCACAGTGGGGTCATTTTGTAAGGTCTATTTTGAATCTACCACAGAACCAAAAACAGTTCTCTTCTACAGAACCTCAATGAATGTTTGTGAAATGAATTGAATTGGATTGCATAGCATTCTAAGTGGTGAAGATTTAGGTCTTTATAACATGAGCTTAGTTAAGCAAGAGAGGCTAATGGGACACCTAAGTGGAAATGACTTGTATGTACCCAAGAATTCAGAACAGGAAAAAAGGTGAGAGGCTAACTCTGGAGACAGGAGACTTGAGAGCTCTCTGCATACAGTTGGTAATTGAAATTATCTGAGTGGAACTTAGGTTAATGAAGTAATCTTCATACAGAAGGAGCTCTGAATTAGTTCTTGGGACACAGAGGCAAAAGATCCAGGTCTCATAATTGTTCATGGGGTAGATATAGCATAGTGAAAGGGGTTGCTTTCCTCCCTATTCACTGCCAAGAAACAGAATAAGTGGACAATTTGGCATTCTAAATCATCTGTCTAGCCAAAAAGCAGAAGAAACAGGGCTTCTCCATGGCAACCCAGTCATAAATGGGCATCAGACAAGATCCAGAGCAACCGCTCACTTAGGAAAAGCCCTTCCAAAAAAGCTCAATCAAGGTTTCAAAGTTCTTTTTGGGGATTAGAATTTGAGAGCTAGAAAAGATCTCATTTCATAGACAGGAAAACTGAGACCCAGAAAAGTGAAATGATTTGCCCCCAGGGTGACCCAAATAGCAAAGGTATAATTTGAATTCATGTCCTTTGACTCCAAGTGCTGTAACTCATTTCCTTGTGCCAGCCTGCCACTTCCTATAAAGGTATTGGGAATAAAGCACCTATTTGCTGGCAATGGAAATAAACCAATCAAGTTATTTCAGAGCAACTGCCAAATCATAAAAATCTTCATTCATCTTATTATTAACCTCCAACTCCCTATTAGACATCTTGGACTGGATGTCTTGGAGACATCATAAATTCAACACATTCAAAACAGAACTCCATACATTTCCTCCTAAAGATTCTGTCCCTTCCAAAAGTCCCTATTATTGTTGAGGGCTCTACCATCCTTCTAGTCCCCCAGGTTCACCTCTGAGGTATCATTCTTGATTCTCTCACCCCTTATATCTAATCTGTTGCCAAGACTGGTAGATTTTACATTTGCAACACCTCTGAATATATTCTCTTCTGATACTGCCATTGCTCTGGGTATATACCCTCATCTGCTCCTACCTGGACTATTGTGATAGGCTGATTCCTGCCACAAGTCTCTTCTCCCTCTGATCCATCTTCCCCTCACCTGTCAATTACCTGACCATGTCACCTGCCCTTTCAGTAAATGCCAGTGGTTGCTACCAAACTCCAGGATAAGATACAAAATCCTCTGCCTCTTAAAGCCTTTTACAATTTAACCTCTCCACCCCCCAATCTTTTCAATCTTCTTATACTTTATACCTTCTCTCTTTTCTCCAATGTACTCTGTGTTCCAGTGATACTAATCTCCTTACTGTTCTGAAAAAAGAGATGTGCCATCTTTGGACTGCAGATATTCTCACTGGCTATACTTTGTGTATAGAATGCTTTTCCTTGTCCATTCCCCCTTCTTGGCTTCTTTTGAATCCCAGCAAAAATCCTATCTTCTACAAGAAGGCTCTTCTAATCCCCTTTAATTTGAATATCTTCTCTGTGTTGATTATTTCTAACTTAATACACATACACTAACACATAAACAGACAGAGACAGAAACATACACAGAAACAGAGACAGAGGTAAAAGAGATAGATAGACAGAGAGACACACATACACAGAAAAAGGGAAAGAGAGGGAGAAAGAGAGAAACTTTTACAAATAGTTGTTTAACGTGTTCTCTCTCATTAGACTGTGGGCTCCTTGAGAGCAGTATTCATCTTTTACCTTTCTTTGTAAATCTAGCATTTAGCACAGTGCTTGGCACATAGTAGTTGCTTATTGATATTATTGACTGACTACTATTACCACTCCCATTGCCACCACCACCACCACCACCACTCTTCCCCCTGTTCTTCCTCCTCCTTCTTCTCTTTTTCTTCCTCCTCCTCTCCCTCTTCCTCCTCTCCTGTTTCCTACTTTTTCTCCTCCTCCTCTTACTACTACTCTTACTATCCAATTCCAACATTCAATAGAATGTAAGTTGAGGGAGGGGGTTTTTATCTTTATATCCCTAGTGACTAGTATAAGGTCTACTACATATAGTGGCAGCTTGGAAAATGAATATTTAATGTTTTAGAGAACTTTTTTTTTTTTTTAGCAGGGCAATAATAGAGAAGTAACTTAAGCCTGCTTTAGTCTCTTCATCTGTAAAATGGGCTAATTGTACTTTCACTGCCTACCTCTCAGGGTTATTGTAAACTTTAGAGCCCTATGTAAATGTGAATTATTATTATTACATAAGGTTAAAACAGGAAACTACTCTCTTTTTAACTGACTTTTTGAGCTGTCTTTTATGTTATCTGTGAAAGGGGCATTAATAGTTACTGAACATAAAAATAAATGTCAGTGTAAAACTTGAAATTACGGTGTTTTAGGGAGAGATAGGTGTTATTTTTCACATTTTTTATGTAGTGTGAGTGGCATGATATGGAGTAATGTGAAAAAAATTGTAAATAAGTCTGAAAAGTGCTTATTTTAAGATATGGCATGAAGCCAGCTTATGCGCTATCTTTACAATATTTGCAAAAATGTGTGACATTTGTCACTGTTTAAAGAAGAGACATTTTCTCACAATATTTATCTGTCAAAATGAGATGGTGCAACAGAGCCATAGTTGTGTTTCCTCGAACCTAGACTATGATCCTTTGCTTTCTAAATTAGATTGACTCTGCTGACCTTGACTTTATTGGAAAGATAATGGGTGGACAGAGGAAAAGAAGATAGCAACAGGGCTGACTCCAGGACAAAATGTTGACATCATCTTTCTTTCTCTTTCCAACTATGTCCTTTTGAATGTCTTGTTTGCCCTTCCACCTTGCTGCTTAGGTCCTGTGGTGTTAAAACTGTTTTTGTGTTTTTTTTTTTCCTTTTCAGCCTCTTTCTAGCTTCCTAAGAAGACAGATAGGTATCACAATGGATAGAGTACTGGACCTCGAGTCCGAAAGACTCAAGATCCTGAGCTCAAATCTAAACTCCAATTTTTATCAACTATTTTGAATATAGACAAGTCGCTTTACCCTGTTTACTTCAATTTCCTTATATAAAATGATATGGAGAAAGAAATGGCAAATCATTTCACTATCTCTGCCAAGAAAGTTCCAAATGGGGACATGAAGAGTCAGGTACAACTGACAATGACTGAACAATAACAAAGCTTCCCAAAAGTCTCTCTAGTTAATTTGATAAATGTGTCCATTCAAATGGGAAGAGTCAAGAAGAGAAGATTATTCCTTCTAGCCCATATTCTTACACTTTTAGGTAGCATATGGGTATTTTATCAATGGTAGAAGGAAATAATGTTTTAGGTCATAGGATTACAGGACTTACAACTGAGAAGACTAGTTATTTAGACCAACATGAGTAAATTGAGACCTACAGAGTTTGCTCAAGGTCACACAGCTATAAAATAGCAGAACTGAGATTTGAATACAGGTCTTCTGACTCCATGTCTGGGGCTCTTGAAAATCTAGTCTTATGTACTCACTTTATAGATAAAAAAAAAAAAGAAGGTCTGGGGAAGTGGTGGTTTGCTCAGAGTTTTGCAGTTAAGTTGTAGAATCTGTATTTAAATCCTGGTTCTCTGAATCTAAATCTAGTGCATTCCTTTACATAGAACCCTCTTCCTTAGACTGTCATCTCTTTGTGAGCAGATAGTGTGTTTCCAGTGCTGCCTTAAGGCTCAGGCTATATTTTAATGTTTATATGACATCCTCTAAGTGAAGAATGTTTGATTAGAGAAACCTTTCACTTCCATTTCGTTGGACCTGACTATATCCTAATATGCCTATTAAATGTTAGTTTGAGCAATGAATGGATACTGCAAAAAAATATCCCAATTAATTTTTTAAATTAAATTAAAATTTTAAATTAATTATTTTTATTTTCAAAACATATACTTAGATAATTTTCAACATTCACCTTTGCAAAATTTTGTATTCCAATTTTTTCTCCCTCCCATTCCTCCACCCCCTTCCCTAGGCAGCAAATAATCCATTTTATGTTAAATACATGCAATTCTTCTATATTTCCACAATTATCATGCTGCACAAGAAAATCATGTCAAAAAGGGAAAAAATGAGAAAGAAAACAAAATGCAAACAAACAACAATAAAAAGAGTGAAAATACTATGTTGTGATCCATAGTCCCCACAGTTCTCTCTCTGGATGCAGATGGCTCTCTTTATCACAAGACCACTGGAACTGATCTGAATCACTTTGCTGTTGAAAAGAGCCACGTCCACAGAATTGATCATTACAGAATCTTGTTGCTGCTGTGTGCACTGTTCCCTTGGTTCGACTCACTTCACTTCACTTAAGTTCATGTAAGTCTCTCTAGGCCTTTCTGAAATCAGCATGCTCCTCATTTCTTATAGAACAATAACATTCCATTATATTCATATGCTATAACTTATTCAACCATTTTCCTGCTGATGGACAGTTTCCAGTTCCTTGCTACTATAAAAAGGGCTGCTACAAACATTTTTGCATAAGTGGGTCCTTTTCCCTTTTTTATGATCTCTTTGGATATAGGCCCAGTAGAAACACTGCTGGATCAAAGGGTATGTATAGTTTCATAGCCCTTTGGGCATAATTCCATATTGCTCTCCAGAATGGTTAGATCGGTTCGCAACTTCACCAATAATGTATTAGTGTCCTAGCTTTCCCACATGCCCCACCCAACATTCATTATTATCTTTTCTTGTCATCTTAGCCAATCTAAGAGTTGTGCAATGGTACCTCGGAGTTGTCTTAATTTTCATTTCCCTAATTAATAGTGATTTAGAGTATTTTTTCATATGACTAGAAATGATTTTAATTTCTTCATCTGAAAATTGTCTGTTCATATCCTTTGACCATTTATCAATTGGAGAATTGCTTGTATTCTTATAAATTTGAGTCAATTCTCTTTATATTTTTAAAATATGGCCTTCATCATAACCCTTAAATGTAAAAAATTTCCCAGTTTACTGTTTTCCTTCTAATCTTGTCTGCATTGATTTTGTTTGTGCAAAACCTTTTTAATGTGATATAATCAAAATTATCCATTTTGCATTCCATAGGGTACTCTAGTCCTTCTTTGGCCACAAATTCCTTCCTTCTCCACAGATCTGAGAGGTATACTATCCTTTGTTCTTCTAATTTGCTTACAATATCACTCTTTATGTCTAAATTATGAACCCATTTTGACCTTATCTTGCTTAATATAGGATGTGAGATATGGGTCAATGTCTAGTTTCTGCTATCTGAATTTCCAATTTTCCCAGAATTTTTTGTCAAATAGTGAGTTCTTATCCCAGAAGGTGGGGGGTTTGGTTTATCAAACACTAGATTATTATAGTCATTGACTCTAAATGATTCTTACATTATCTTAGGAGATATTTACAGGGATTATAGTACTAATTTTACAGATGAGGCAACTGAGGCCTAGAATGACTAAGGTACTTATTCAAAGTCACATATCTATTAGATTGGACACACTCAGGATTAAAACTCCAAGTTCAATGCTTTTTCCTTTAAAATATATTTACATTAAGACTTAAATAATGATATGAGGCAATATATGACATAAGCACAATACCTTGTATATGATATTATTGTTCAATTGTTTTTCAGTCACATCTGATTCTTCATGACTCCATTTCATGTTTTTTTTTTTTTTTCTGGGTGGGGGTTAGTCAAAGATACTGGAGTGGTTTGTCATTTCCTTTTTTATCTCATTTTACAGATGAAGAAACTGAGGCAAACAGGGTTAAGTGACTTGTTCAGGGTTAGTCACAAGGTTGTAAATGTTTGAGGCCAGATTTGAACTCAGGAAGATGACTCCAGGATCATTGCTTTATTCACTGTACCACATAGCTGTCTATTTTGCACATAGTAGGTGCTTAATAAATGTTTGTTAGTTAATCCTGTTACATTTGTAATCTGGAGGAAGTTGCAGCAAAATATATTGATGGACAATTAGAAAACCAAGGTTCTAATCCTGAATTTGGCTTTTACCTTGGTCGAAGAATTAGAATAAAATATAGACTATTTGAGGGCAGGCCTACTTTTGTGTTATTTTGCCTTCTGTACTTAATACAAAATTTTGTGCAGAGTAAGAATTAGGTAAATGTTTGCAGATTTGGGTTGAATTAGATAAGTTATTTACTTTATCTTTCTGGGCTAGTTTTCTCATCTATAAAATGTGAGAGTTTAGAAAAGCTAAAATCCCTTCCAGCTATAAGGTTCTATGAGGGGAATTTTAGATGAAGTAACATGGCAAGTTGGCAGGAGAATGGCTTAGGGACCAAGTGGGTTTCTCAGTCTCTCAAAAATCATACTGAGGAAGCAGCTGCTTGCCACCTAATAGGTCATTGACTCCTTGACTATGGAATCATATATTTCTATAGATAAGAGAGAGTCAGTCCAAGTTTTTGCAGAGAGGAAGTACAAATCCCTCCTGCCTACCCATCCCCCAAAGAGGTGTGAAAGCAACAAAATCTCCTAAATTTGATGGTAGTTATTTCAATCCTTGTCTTTGGACTACTGAATTGCCTGAAAACCCTGATGAAATAATTCTTTTGCCCTTGGGTTAAGAGAAAGAAAACTGTTGGAGCAGAGAAAAGCCAGGTGATTAGGAGAAAGTGAGGGTTCTATGATATTTGCCCTGTAACTTAGTGATCCTTTTCATCTTGCCAGTAAGCAGTCAATAGTATTGTATAGGTAATTTGTGTTGTAGATCATTTCCTGAAAGCTCCCTAGAGTCATCAGGCAACAGCAACTGTCAATCATTGAAGCAGTAGTGGAATGTGTGGATTCCAGAAGTGGGAAGCACTACCACTTCTGATCAATCATTGGCCCTCCCCGTTCTTCACTTAGAATGAAATTTAGTAGACATATTAAAATGCAGCCAAGCACAATAAAGTGCAGTTTGAAGTCTAAAATACAGCTTGTCAGTGGAGTATTTAGTAGTGTGCTTTAATATGCATAAGTGCAAACAAAAATTTAGTGTGTAGGCTACAATACACATTAGCAATTTCATAAGTGATCTGAAATTGAAGGCTACAGGAGGGTTTAAACAAGAGGGGACCAAAAATGCTGTAAATCTTCAGGACATTCTCCTTTCTGTTCTGGAATTGAAAACATTAGGCTTTCAGGCTAGCGGTTTTCTTTATTTTATTTCATACACCTGGGTGCATCTCTTGACACCTGCATGCTCTGCTGGGGCACAAGAGATGCCTGCTGCTCTGGAAGAATTCTAATACTGCAGTGGGGAAGGCCAGGTTGTTCAAAGTCATTGGGCAAGCAAGAAGAAACTCAACTTTGCAGCAGACTTTGGAAAGGGGATTTGGTTCAGCATCATCACCCAAAGTGGAAAAGGATGCTTACCCCAGTGATTGAACTCTTTTGAATTACTTTGAGTGTACTGAGAGTCAAAGAGATCAAAGTAGAAATGTTGTTATGCTTACAGCTAAAGCAATGTTGATAAGGTTAGAACACACTGACTGAGCTCCCTTTGGTCACTTCAAGGATACATTTGCTCAACACTGAGGTTCTCTGGGATGCTGCTGCAATCTCTTGGTCCCCATGATGGTAGGAAGGATTTTAGGCTCTTGCTAAAGAATACATTCAATTCCATTTAATTTCCCCTGTCCTATGATACTGACCACTGACCTAGGAAGTTCCATTCAGTGGACTTTAAAATAATTATTGCATCCATCTTTTCCCCTGTCTTGGAGGCAGCTAGTGATGCAATGGATGGGACACTAGGTCTGGAGTCAGAAAGATCTGAGTTTGAATTTGACCTAATACACTCACTGGCTGTGTGACTTGGGGAAAATCACTTAACCACTGTTTGCCTCAGTTTCCTCTTCTGTAAAATCGGGGTAAGTATAGCAATTGCTTCCGAGTTGTAAAAAGTAAATGAAATATTTGTTAAAAAGAAAAGAAAAGAAAGCACTTAGCGCAATATCTGATACATTATAGGTACTATATAAACACTTATCTCCTTCCTCCTCTTTCTTTCTCTCTTTTTCATCTGGGGAATGGATTGAGACATTCTTTTGGACTTCCTGTAAGGAGTTCTCCTCAATCTCTTCAGCTAATGTAGCAACAGATATATAGTCTGCTGTAATGTCCGGGATAGCTTTCTGGAGATCCTCCAGACGGGCCTTTGGTCTCAGTTCTCAGTAGTATAGTCACCATGAGGATAATCAGGAATAGAATCAAAATAAAATAATCAAAATAATCCCTGTAAATATATATATATACTAAAGAACCATCATTTCATCAATTCCACTGAGTTAACCTTGTTGTAAGTATCCTTATTTCAAGTATACTTCTCCAGAGTTCTGGACCTCTAGAGTCTGTCTAGGTTAAATCTGAACCTGGACTACTTCTAAAGCTTTGGGTTTTTTCTTTGAACATAGGTGATCAACAGAATCCTGAGATAGACATTTTTCTCCTTTGGAGGAAACCTTATGAGTTTAAGAGCTACTAAATGTTTCAAGTTTTAACATTTTATGTATCAACTTCCTGAGAGGAGTTTAGTAAAATAGCAATTATGGGTTATTGTTTCAATCTTTTTATTCTTTGTCAGTGCCTGCTTACTAACCTTTTGTTTATTTCAGGTATTTTTAAAGTAGAGAAAATAAATAGCTATCTTAAAACTGATTTATATTGTTTATTGGGTAACTTTTTCATCACTTTTGAAGGAGATTTGAGTTGAAGTAAAACTAAACTCTAAATGATTTCCTTTGAGGCTCTGAAGGAGGGTCATCAAAACCTAGATAGTATAAGCAAAACAACTTCACTGCTATCTTTAGAGGTCAAGCACCCTCAGTATTCAACTCACTAATTTAATGAGTTTGTAACTGGTCCTGCTTAGCAGGAGAGGGAATCTTTAGTCATTCTGGACTGAGGGCCTTATTACAAGTATTATAACATTTCCTACCTCCCCCCTCAGATTTGTGATTTAATTGTAGTAAACTGACATTGAAGAAGCACTCTTTTCTAAAGCAAATGTACTATTCTACAACTTAGAATTGACACAAGGCACTGGGAGTTACTGAACTTGTCCAGGGTTACACAGTATGTATGTGACAAAGGCAAGACTCAAATCCAAATCTTCTTAATGCCCCCCAAAAAAAACCTTTTTAGACATGCTTTATTAATTCTTATAATAAGAGCTTAGTTTAATAATTGGTCAGAATCTGTCCATTATTCATATCTCAATGATGTGTGGTTGTGAATCATGAGAAAAATTAAAGTAGAGAATCACCAAAATGGTATTCAGAGGCTCATGGTGGGTATGAATAGACTACACAATATTACCAACCAAGGACTGAGTGAAAAAAAAATAGTACAAAGGAAGTTGTCTGTAAGATTTATGATGGGAAAAGATAGTGAGTGAGTCATATGGTGAGAGTAAGGGATAACTGATGGACAGCTTGAATGCACCAATGGCATATTCATAAAACATCAAGAGAACTAGAAGGAACTCTTCAGTGTGTTAGATACATCCCTGTGTAGACATAGACAAAAGTCACTCAGGATAAGAGGGCTTGAGAAAATTGCAATCTATATCTTCCGAAGGGATTATTTAAATCTATAAATTCACTGCTCCATTGAAGTATATAGATGTATTAGTCAGACCTGAAGACCTACTGAAGTTTCTGTTCTCAACTAAATGATTCTGAAAATAATTTACTTAATGCAATATCACTGAAAATCTTCAATACCCCACCAAACATAGAATATTTTATTGAAACCCATAAAAAATTATCAAAATTATACCTAGAATAGGTGAGTGGCTCATTGCAAAGACTGCTGGACCTGGAGTCAGGAAGATCAAATACAACCTCAGATACTTACTTACTAGCTGGGCAACTCATTTAACTTTGGCTTGCTTTAACCCACATGGAGAAGGAAATGGCAAATCCCTCTAGCATCTTTGCCAAAAAAATACAAGGTATTAGTGTAAGATGGTCTACAGGGTCATGAAGAGTTGGATACAACTGAATAACTGAACAACAGCAACAAACTGAATCTGCCTTGATGATTAACAATGTTCCTCCTATTAATTGTGGGTGTTCCCCAAAATTCCACCTCAGGTCCTCTTTTCTAATTTTTACATACTCTATCGAGACTTCATTAATTATCCTAAATTCATTTTGATGCAGATAACTCTCATAGCTATATGGCAACCCTAAACTTTTTTCCGAGTTCTGGTCTCAAATTACAACTGCCTTTTCAACATTTTCATTTGGATGCCCAGTAGACATTTCAAAGCCAATTATAAAAATGGAAATCATTATCTTTCTGTCCTTAACTCATAACTTGCAGGTTCTCTATTTATTTTCCATGTACCTCACGTTTTTCCCAGGGTCATACAGCTAGTAAGTGTATGAAATCAGATTTGAACTTGGAAAGATGAGTCTTTCTGACTCCAGGCCTGGCATTTTATCCACTTGCTATCTAGCTGCCTCTGGATTATTATATTGATTATAGTAATCAAGTCTTTCACAATTGATCACCATTTCAACATTGTTGCTCCTGTGTATGATTATCTCCCTGTTTTCATTTCACTTTGCATGAGTTCATATACATCTTAGCATGTTTTCCTGAAACCATTTTCTATGGTACCTTTTAGCATCATATAGTTTCTTTCAGTCTCTTTTAATTAGGTATATTTTTGCTTTTGCTTTATCTGGGATCGTGTTTGCTACCCTTACTTTTTAACTTTATTTGAAGCATATTCGAGTTTGTTCTTTGTTTTAACTGTGTGTGTCTTTCTGTTTCAAGTGTTTCTTATAGACTTTCTCGAGCTATAGAGCTCCTAGAGCTATTGTGTTACTTCCAAGTGTGTGGGTTCTGGACAAGCCACCATGCCAGTGTCACAGACTTCTGCTGATCTTTTAAGTTTCCTTAGGCCAGAAAAATGTCTCACCCTGACCTTTTATTTGCTCTGTTACTCTAAAATTTTATTTTATATGTTATTTTAAAGTTGTGTAGAGGGGAATGTTGGGAGAGTTCAACTGAGTGGCTGTCCCTAATTTGCCATTCTGACTCTGCTAGCCTTTGGCCTTCTAAAATGTATTCTGATTTAGCCTCCAAGTTCCAGTTGGATTCTAGCAATGTTGTGATAAAATTTAATTCAACATATATCAGCTCAGTTCAACTCAATTCAATTCAATAAGACTTTGAGTTGCTTTTAAGGAAAACAAGGGCTGGGATTGTCCCACACTTCTTTTTACCAAAAAACAAAAATTCTCTTTTTTTCTTTTCTATTGGCAATTTTATTCTAAGCGGGACAAAAAGTCAGAGGTACTATTGTGTGGTATTGTAATTGTTAGTGAGTAGATCTTAGAATCATCTAACTTTTGATTTGGGAAGTCCAAATTTTCAATTTTATAGATGAGGCAACTGAGTATATATGATTTTTAAAAGATTTAATAGCATTTTATTTATATGCAAAAATAGTTTTCAGCATTCACCTTTGTAAAACCCTGTGCTCCAATTTTTTCTCCCTGCCTCCACTTTCCCCTCTCCCAAAGACCTCAAGCAATCCAATATAGGTTAAACAATACATGCATTTTTTCCAAGGTCCATTTGGACTAGGTATTGTATATGTCACTGACTACATAAAAACCCTAAAAATACATTCTAATAAGGATGTCCAGTCAGAGGCAAGGACATTCTGCAACTGATAATGTTTAGTTAGAGACAAGGACAAGTTGAGAGGAAATATCTTTTGATTATAAAAATGTATTCAACCAAATGAGGCAGTTGGTACAAGATCCACTGATTAGGTACCCTAGGGTTGTCAGTAGGAGAAGTAAGTAATTAGAAGATCTACATTTCCAGACTGAAATCCAAAAATGTAGTAGACTATTTACATTCTGAGGAATCAAAGTATATTCACCCTCCTTGTTCTAATCCAAAGGAAGGTCCTGCCTTTAATGGGACCCCTGGGGATTATGATTTTAGTGTGGTCTTGCTTTTCAATAGAAAAACAAAATGTTGAAAGAAGTCAGATGGATCAAAGAAAGGAGAGAGAATTCATGAGGCTCATATTTCTCCTAAAATAGAAACTTAACATTAAAATTTTTTAAAAATTAAATTGAAAAGAAAACATTAGTATTCTTGTCAAGGATTAATGTTTGAGCTTTTGGTGGGAAAGATCTTCCTTCAGTGGTAGCCTAAATTTTGGAAAATTGAAAGCAGTGAGCATAAGAAGTTGGTTGAAATTTTGATTAATACTCTAGAGTCTTTTCTTAAATTAAGGCAGTAATATTAAGTATTTGCTATATGTAGGTTTCCAAATATTTATGAAAATATTTCATGCCACTGTCAAAGTCAATAGAAAAATTAATATATGCTTCACATCCCATCCCATGTTTAACTTTATGTAGACATATATAAACATATGTATATTACCACCACAGAGCAAAGAATGCATTTTAAATATTACAAAGCTTTACATTTATGCAGCACGTTTACTGGAGAAATTTAAATCACAGTGTAATATGAAAGCAAATTTCTGATGAAAATATAGATATACAAGACAATGTTATGCTGCTTCTCAAACCCAATGAGTCAAATTTTCTCCTCTAAACCCAAAGGGTAAGCAAAACATCCTCAGCCCCAACTCTAGGTCATCTGCTATTTTTCTACATTTCTAATTTATCACTAAATAGGGGGGGATTTGTTTCCAAAATCATTAGTTAGTCTGGTCCCCTTTTTGATCAAAAGGCAGAGAACTGACTAGGTTCAGTGTTCAATGGGTGGGAAACATTGTGAAAACAATCGTTTCACACAGAAAGTGGATACATAGTGTTGATCTCATCAACATCAATTCCCGAAAAAAATGAGATATTAAGATAGATAGAATGAGCAAAAAGAAAAACAAAAACTTTATATGCAAGAAGAAAAATACAGTAGAATAAAGATAATAGAGCATTTCATGTTTTTTGAAATGTGTACATTTCTATTATTTCTCAGTTTATTGATCCAGCACTTAACAGTGTCTGACACATAGTAAGTATTTAATAAATGTTCATTTATTAATTGATGCACTTTTCTTTTTTAAACATCATTATCACTACCCACAACTCCCTTTTCTCCTGTCTTCCCTGAATAGCATTTTATTTTTCCAAATACATATATAGATAGTTTTCAACATTCATTTTTGTAAACTTTGCATTGCAAATTTTTCTCCCTTCCTTTTTTACTGCCCACTTCCCTAAGACAGCAAACAATCTGACATAGGTTAAATATGTGCAATTCTTTTAAACATATTTCCATATTTGTCATGTTGTGCAAGAAAAATCAGACCAAAAGAGAAAAAAAATGCGAATAGAAGAACAAACAAAAAAGTGAAAATACTTTGCTTTGATCCACATTTAATCTCTCTCTGTATGTGATTGGCATTTTGCATCCCAAGTCTATTGGAATTGCCTTGAATCACTGCATTTTTGAGAAGAGCCAAATCCACAACACTTGATGGACACATAATCTTCTTGTTATTGTATACAATGTTCTCCTGGTTCTGCTCACTTCACTTAGCATCAGTTCATATAAGTCTTTCCAGGCTTTTCTAAAATCAGCCTGCTCATCATTTTCAATAGAACAATAATATTCCATTATCTTCATATAACATAACTTATTCAGCCATTCTCCAACTAATAAGCATCCATTCAGTTTCCATTTTCTTGCCACTATAAAAAGGGCCACTATAAACATTTTTGCATGCATAGGTTCTTTTCCCTTTTTTATGATCTCTTTGGGATACAAGCCCAATAGAGACACAATTTAATAGCCCTTTGGGCATAGTTCCAAATTGCTCTCCAGAATGGCTAGATCATTTCACAACTCAACCAACAATGTATAAATGTTCCAGGTTTTCCTCCATCCCTCCAACATTCATCATTTTTTTTTCCAGTCAATTTAGCTAATCTGAAAAGGGTGAGGTCCCTTTCCTCCTAATAGAAATTTTTCATAACAAATATGTGAAGACAAACAAGGCAAATCAACACACTGGCCATGTCTGAAAATATGTGGTTCATTCTGCACTTGAGATCAAATACCTCTTTACTGATAGACAGGAATAGTATTTTACTAATTCTGAGATTCTGCAATCTCAGTTGGTCATTGCATATTGTTTTATTTTGTAAATAATATTTTATTTTTCCCAATTAAATATAAAGAAAAATTTTAACATTTATTTATTTATTTTTATTAAAGCTTTTTATTTTCTTTTTTTAAAATTTATTTTATAATAACTTTTTATTGACAGAATCCACGCCAGGGTAATTTTTTACAACATTATCCTTTGTACTCACTTCTGTTCCGATTTTTCCCCTCTCTCCTTCCATCCCCTCCCCTAGATGGCAAGGAGTCCTATATATGTTAAATATGTTGCAGTATATCCTAGATACAATATATGTATGCAGAACCAAACAGTTCTCTTATTGCACAGACAGAATTGGATTCAGAAGGTAAAAATAACCCAGGAAGAAAGACAAAAATGCAAATAGTTTACATTCATTTCCCAGTGTTCTTTCTTTGGGTGTAGCTGCTTCTGTCCATCATTGATCAATTGAAACTGAATTAGGTTTCTTTGTCAAAGAAATTCACTTCCATCAGAATACATCCTCATACAGTATCGTTGTTGAAGTGTATAATGATCTCCTGGTTCTGCTCATTTCACTTAGCATCAGTTCATGTAGGTCTCTCCAAGCCTCTCTATATTCATTCTGCTGGTCATTCCTTACAGAACAATAATATTCCATAACATTCATATACCACAATTTACCCAGCCATTCTCCAATTGATGGGCATCCATTCAATTTCCAGTTTCTAGCCACTACAAACAAGGCTGCCACAAACATTTTGGCACATACAGGTCCCTTTCCCTTCGTTAATATTTCTTTGCTATAAGCCCAGAAGTAAGACTTCTGGATCAAAGGGTATGCACAGTTTGATACCTTTTTGGGCATAATTCCAGATTGCTCTCCAGAATGGTTGGATTGGTTCACAACTCCACCAACAATGCATCAGTGTCCCAGTTTTCCTGCATCTCCTCCAATATTCATCATTATTTTTTCCTGTCATCTTAGCCCAATCTGACAGGTGTGTAGTGGTATCTCAGAGTTGTCTTAATTTGCATTTCTCTGATCAATAATGATTTGGAACACTCTTTCATATGAGTGGTAATAGTTTCAATTTCATCATCTGAAAATTGTCTGTTCATATCCTCTGACCATTTATCAATTGGAGAATGGCTTGAATTCTTATGAATTTGAGTCAATTCTCTATATATTTTGGAAATGAGGCCTTTATCAGAACCTTTAATTGTAAAGATGTTTTCCCAGTTTGTTGCTTCCCTACTAATCTTGTTTGCATTCGTTCTGTTTGTACAAAGGCTTTTTAATTTGATATAATCAAAATTTTCAATTTTGTGATCAGTAATGGTCTCTAGTTCATCTTTGGTCACAAATTTCTTTCTCCTCCACAAGTCTGAGAGATAAACTATCCTATGTTCCTCTAATTTATTTATAATCTCGTTCTTTATGCCTAGGTCATGGACCCATTTTGATCTTATCTTGGTATATGGTGTTAAGTGTGGGCCCTTGCCTAATTTCTGCCATACTAATTTCCAGTTATCCCAGCAGTTTTTATCAAATAATGAAATCTTATCCCAAAAGTTAGAATCTTTGGGTTTGTCAAACACTAGATTGCTATAGTTGACTACTCTGTCTTGTGAACCTAACCTATTCCACCGATCAACTAATCTATTTCTTAGCCAACACCAAATGGTTTTGATGACTGCTGCTTTATAATATAGTTTTAGATCAGGTACAGCTAGGCTACCTTCATTTGATTTTTTTTTCATTAATTCCCTTGAGATTCTCGACATTTTATTGTTCCATATGAATTTTGTTGTTATTTTTTCTAGATCAATAAATATTTTCTTGGAAGTCTGATTGGTATAGCACTAAACAAATAGATTAGTTTAGGGAGTATTATCATCTTTATTATATTCGCTCGATCTATCCAAGAGCACTTAATATTTTTCCAATTATTTAAGTCTGACTTTATTTGTGTGGAAAGTTTTTTGTAATTTTGCTAATATAATTCCTGACTTTCCTTTGGTAGATAGATTCCCAAATATTTTATGCTGTCGACAGTTATTTTGAATGGAATTTCTCTTTGTATCTCTTGCTGTTGGATTTTGTTGGTGATGTATAAAAATGCTGAGGATTTATGGGGATTTATTTTGTATCCTGCTACTTTGCTAAAGTTATGAATTATTTCTAATAGCTTTTTAGTAGAATCTCTGGGGTTCTTTAGGTATACCATCATATCATCTGCAAAGAGTGATAGTTTGGTTTCCTCATTGCCTACTCTTAATTCCTTTAATCTCTTTCTCGACTCTTATTGCAGAGCCTAGTGTTTCTAATACAATATTGAATAATAATGGTGATAGTGGGCAACTTTGCTTCACTCCAGATCTTACTGGGAAAGGTTCCAGTTTTTCCCCATTAAAGCTTTTTATTTTCAAAACATGTGCATGAATGATTTTTCAACATTAACCCTAGCAAATCCTTGTGTTCCAATTCCACCCCCTCCTTCCCCTTCCCTCTCCTCTAGATGGTAAGTAATCCAATATATATTAAACATTGCATAGATATATGTTAAATCCAATATGTGCATACATATTTATACAACTATGTTGCTACACAAAAAAAATCAAATCAAAAAGGGAAAAAATGACAAAGAAAATAAAATGCACACAAACAACAACAGAAAGAGTAAAAATGCTATGTTGTGATCCATACTCAATTCCCACAGTACTCTCTCTGGGTGTAGATAGCTCTCTTCATTACAAGATCATTGGAACTGGCCTGAATCATCTCATTGTTGAAAAAAGCCATGTCCATTAGAATTTATTAGTATAAGCTCGTTGTTGCCTTGTACAATGATCTCCTACTTCTGCTTAGTTCACTTAGCATCAGTTCATTGAAGTCTCTCCAGGTCTCTCTGAAATCATCCTGCTGATCGTTTCTTATAGAAGAATAATATTCCATAACATTCATATACCATAACGTATTCATCCATTCTCCAACTGATGGGCATCCACTCAGTTTCTAGTTTCTTTCTACTACAAAAAGGGCTGCCACAAACATTTTTGCAAATGTGGGTTCCTTTCCCTCCTTTAAGATCTCTTTGGGATATGAGCCTAGTAGAAACACTGCTGGAACAAAGGGTATGCACAGTTTGATAGCCCTTTGGACATAGTTCCAAATTGCTCTTCAGAATGGTTGGATCAATTCACAACTCCACCAACAATGTATTAGTATCCCAGTTTTCCTACATCCCCTCCAATATTTGTCATTATCTTTTCCTGTCATCTTAGCTAATCTGAGAGGTGTGTAGTAGTACCTCAGAGTTGTCTTAATTTGCATTTTTCTGATCAATAGTGATTTAGAGTATTTTTTTATATGACTGGAAATGGTTTTAATTTCATCTAAAAATTGTCTGTTCATATCCTTTGACCATTTATCAATTGGAGAATGGTTTGAATTATTATAAATTTGAGTCAGTTCTCTATATATTTTAGAAATGAGGCCTTTATCAGAACCTTTTAATGTAAAAAATGTTTTCCCAGTTTATTGCTCCCCTTCTAATCTTGTCTGCATTAGTTTTGTTTATATAAAAACTTTTTAACTTAATAAAATTAAAACTATCTATTTTGTGTTCAATAATGAATTCCAGTTCTTCTTATAGCCACAAATTCCTTCCTTCTCTACAGATCTGAGAAGTAAACTGTCCTTTGTCTCCTAATTTGCTTATAATATAGCTTTTTATGTCTAAATCATGAACCCATTTTGACCTTATCTTGGTATATGCTGTTAGGTGTGGGTCAATGCTAGTTTCTGCCTTACTAGTTTCCAATTTTCCCAGAAGTTTTTTTTCAAATAATGAGTTTTATCCCCAAAGCTGAGGTCTTTGGGTTTGTCAAACACTAGATTACTATAGTCATTGACTATTTTGTCCTGTGAACTTAACCTATTTTACTGATCAACTACTCTATTCTTAGCCTGTACCAAATGGTTTTAATGACCCCTACTTTGTAATATAGTTTTAGATTTGGCACAGCTAGATCACCTTCATTTTCCTTTTTTTCCCCATTAATTCCCTTGAAATTCTTGACCTTTTGTCCTTCCAATTGAACTTTGTTATTATCTTTTCTGAATCTGTAAAATAATTTCTTGGGAGTTTGATTGGCATGGCACTGAATGATTTGATTAATTTAGATAGTATTGTAATTCGTATTATATTTCCTCAACCTATCCATGAGCACTTGATATTCTTCCAATTGATTAGATCTGACTTTATTTGTGTGGAAAGTATTTTGTAACTATTGTGTTCATACAGTTCCTGACTTCTTTGAAGTAGGAACTTCCAAATATTTTATATTATCAATAGCTATTTAAAATGGAATTTCTCTGCTTATTTCTTGCTGTTGGACTTTGTCGGTAATATATAAAAATGCTAATGATTTATGTGGATTTATATTGTATCCTGCTACTTTACTAAAGTTATGAATTGTTTCTAGTAGTTTTTTAGTTGATTCTCTAGATTTCTCTAAGTATAACATTATATTACCTGCGAAGAGTAATAATTTGGTTTCTTCATTACTCTAATTCCTTTAATCTCTTTTTTCTTCTCTTATTGTCAAAGCTAACATTTCTAGTACCATAATGAATAGTAATGGTGATAGTGGGCAACCTTGATTCATCCCTGATCTTATTGAAAATGGTTCTAGCTTGTCCCTATTATATATGATGCTTGATGTTGATGTTTAAATACATGGTACTGCTTATTTTAAGGAAAACTCCATTAATTCCTATATTCTCTAGTGTTTTTAATAAGAATGGATATTGGATTTTATCAAATGCTTTTTCTGCATCTATTGAGATAATCATATGGTTTTTGTTAGTTTGGTTATTGATATAGTCAATTATGCTAATAGTTTTCCTACTATTGGACCAGCCCTGCATTCCTGGCATAAATTCTACTTGGTCATAGTTTAACATTTATTTTATTTATTTTATTTATTTATTTAATTTCTATAATAACTTTTTATTGACAGAACCCATGCCAGGGTAATTTTTTACAACATTATTCCTTGCACTCACTTCTGTTCCGATTTTTCCCCTCCCTCCCTCCACCCCCTCTCCTAGACGGCAAGTAGTCCTATATATGTTAATATATGTATGCAGAATCGAACAGTTCTCTTGTTGCACAGGGAGAATTGGATTCAGAAGGTAAAAATAACCCGGGAAGAAAAACAAAAATGCAAATAGTTTATATTCATTTCCTGGTATTCTTTCTTTGTGTGTAGCTGCTTCTGTCCATCATTGATCAATTGAAACTGAGTTAGGTCTCTTTGTCAAAGAAATCCACTTTCATCGGAACACATCTTTATACAGTATCATTGTTGAAGTATATAATGATCTCCTGGTTCTGCTCATTTCACTTAGCATCAGTTCATAACATTTATTTTTTTTTAAATTTGAATTTCAAATATTTTCCCTCTGTCCCTCCCTTATCTTTCTCCTCTCTGAGATGGTAAGCAATCTCATATAGCTTATACATGGGCAATTATATTAGTTATTTTGTGAAAGAAATGTGCACAGACCCAAAGAAAAAATGAATTTGCAAAAAATAAAATGAAAAATAATATGCTCTGATCAGATTCCATCAATACTTGCTCTAGAGATAGATAGCATTTTTCATCACATGTCCTTTATGTGATTTAGATATTTAGATATTAAATGATAGATAGATATTTAGTGATATTTAGAATTATCTTGGATTATTATATTGCTGAGAACAGCTAAATTTTTCACAGTTGAATATTTCTATATACTATTTCTGTTACTATGTGCAATGTTCTCCTAGCTCAGCTAACTTCACTTTGCATCAGTTCATATAAATCTTTCTAGGTTTTTCAGAAATCAGTCTGCTTATGATTTTTAATAGCACAATAGTATTCTATCACAATTACATAGTACAACTTGTTCAGCCATTTTCCAATTGATAGATATTTCCTTCAATTTCCAATTCTTTGCCACTATAAAAAAGAACTGCTATAAAATTTTTTGTATACATACATCCTTCTCTCTCTCTCTCTCTCTCTCTCTCTCTCTCTCTCTCTCTGTCTGTCTCTTTCTTGCTTTCTTTGTCTCTCTTTTTCTCTCTCTGTCTCTGTCTTTCTGTGTCTGTCTGTCTGTCTCTAAACTGATCAGTTTTCAAATATTTCAGTATCTGTATTCTGTTCTATCCACTATACCACCTATGCATTTCCCTCGTCTTTGACCTCCTTGGAGTATATGATTAATAGTAGTTCACTTGGTCATTTGTACCTTTGCTTAGTGCCTTTTAAAAATATAACTTCAAATTGTTTTTCAGAATGGTTAGAACAAATTACAGTTCCACTAATAGGATATTAGAATGCCTACCTTCCCACAATCCTCCAACTTTTGTCATGTTTATCTTTTGTCATCTTTACCAAAATGACAGGTGTAAGTTGAAACCTCAGAGTTCATTTAATTTCTTGTGTCGTTCAATTGTTTCAGTCATGTCTGATTCTTTGTGATGCTATTTGGGGTTTTTGTGGTAAGACACTGGAATGGTTTGCCATTTCCTTCTCCAGCTCATTTTACAGATGAGAAAACTGGGGCAAACAGGGTTAAGTGACTTGGTTAAGATCACACAGCTAGAGAGTGAGATTGGATTTGAATTCAGATCTTCCTGACTCCAGATCTGATGCTCTATCTATTGTACCACTTACTTCCCTCATTTAATTAATAATTGTCTTATTTTCATTTATTTGGAGCATTCTTTTCTATGGTTTTTATAGTTTGCATTTCTTCTTTTGACACCAGGTTTGTTCCTATTCTTTAACCACTAATCTACGGGAAAGTAACAATTCTCTACATACCTAGAATTTAATATATTCAACAATTTTGCCAGGCAATTTATGTCAATGTGGTGCCAAACTCCAAACTGAATGAACAAATGATTTGGCAGACATTTAATACAGAGAATCTCAAATTATATGTTCTGTAGGCATCTCAAATGCAACATGTTCAGAGTATAGTTCTGTTCTTTCTTTTCAAAGTTTCCCCTATTCCCAATATTCTTACTGTTGTCGCTGGACACTTAAGTCACTAAAACTTAAAACCTAGAACTTTCTTTTAGAGGCCATAAGGTGCTGCAGTAAATAGGATAGATCAGTTATGACTAAGCTCAAATCTGACCTCAGACACCAATTAGTTGGGCAAGTCACCTAATCTCTCTTTGCCTTAGTTTCAACATCACTAAAATGAGAATGACAATTTCTACTTGTCAAAGTTGTGAGGATCAAATAAGACAATATGTATACAGGGCTCTATAAATTTTAAAGTAATGGCAATCAATCAATTAACAAATATTAAGTATATGTTTTCTGTACAGTATTATATTAGGTGTTGGGAATACAAGGATAAAACAAACTTCTATTATAGAAGAAGAAGAGATAGACAAATTATATGAAGAATGTGACAAGATTCTCTAAGCCAGATCAACATATATAGATGCTTGGTGACTATCAATGTAAAGTTGATCATATAGAACATGGTAAATAATTTGTTGGAAAACATAGTTCCTCATAAGAAATGAAATAAGCCAAGGGTAGTAGATTAAATTGATAAAGTTCTTATGCACCAGGAACTATTGTAGTGATACAAATGAAGCAAGCAAGTCACATCAAGCAACAAGCTCAAAGAACTTATAGTCTAAAGGGGAAGACAACACATACTATTCAGAAATCTTCCAAATGCATATAGTATATATCTTTTTATATATAAAAAGTTTTTTTAAAAAGTCAGAAGACTTTGGAAATGATAGTTACAAATAGCTGCACACACTCCAATGAAAATGACTATATTTTGAAAGAAAATACCTATTTCTAATAGTCTTCCTCTCCATCCCAAACAAAGCTTTCATACTAGAGGACTTTAAGTTATACATCCATTTTCTCCCCCTAGTCTCCTATTTCATCAGTTGGCTCAACTTTCATAACATCACTTTTACATCAACTGCACCCAGGATTAGTCACTGTTTTGATCTTTCCCACACCCACTTCCATATTCAATTCCTCTAAACTTACAAGATTCTAGCTTTAGAACTGGAAGGGATTCTAGCTTTCTATTTCTTCTTGTGGCTTACTTTTCCTGTGCCTATTCTTTGTTCTTACCATATCTTCCAATCCTTTCATCCCACAGTGATTTTGAAGGACATCACCCCCAATTTCACTTCACTTGTCTACTTTTCCAAATATTATTCTATAGCTAACCAGGATTTTGTACTATCAAATCCCTTGTCCCCTTGTCCAATAAGTACTCAAGCCTTGTCAAACCCCTGCTCTGCATTACTTCTTCCATTTACTCAAATGATAATGAATAGAGATATAGGAATTCCTGCAACTATGCTGACTGTGTCCACTACAAATTTGTTATCTGATATTTACTGAGCCCTTATTGCCTCAAGGTAGTCCTCATTATTCTTCCTTAATTGGCTTCTACCATATTCCCCTCTGATGCTAATTCAAATCTCTTCTCTTTTGAAGCCTTACTTATTTTACTTATTCTTGGTAGAGCTTATTGACATATTTTGCTAAAAAAAAAGAAGTCATTTTGGATAGCATTATCTTCTCTTCTCTACTCAATGATCCTTGACACTATCCTGCAGTCTCTTCTTTACTCTAGTCTCTGATGAAGAGTTTGTCAGTTTCTTTATTTATACTCTTAATCCCAATCCTCTCTCCTTTGGAAGATTGCTCCCCAAATTATTGTCTCTTTTAAAATAATTTTTAATTTTCCCCCATTTACTAACTCCTTTCCTACTATCTACAAACATGCTTAGGTCTTCCCCATCATTAAAAAGCAAAATAAAACCAATTTTTTTCTCAAATTATTCTTTTGTGCCTTTCTTCCTTTTTATAGCCAAACTCCTCAAGAAGAAAAAGTTGTTTATATTCCTAACTTCTAATTCCTATTCTTCTACTAATTTCTCAAGTCTTTATAATCTGGATTTTGAATCTTAAGAC
Organism: Antechinus flavipes; assembly: GCF_016432865.1. Classification (NCBI taxonomy): domain Eukaryota; kingdom Metazoa; phylum Chordata; class Mammalia; order Dasyuromorphia; family Dasyuridae; genus Antechinus; species Antechinus flavipes. The sequence goes on along the minus strand of NC_067400.1, from coordinate 487,051,433 downwards.
CCAAGTGAAACTGTTTCTTGCAAAAATTATCAGTGATCTCTGAATTACCAAACTCATTTTCCCAGTCCTCATCTTTCTTGATCTTTCTGAGACATCCAACACTATATTGACCATCTTCTTTTCTTAAATATTTTTTCCGCTCTATTTTCATGAACTTCTCTCTGTTTTCTTCCAACCTATACCTGTTTGATGCTCCTTCCCATCTTTTGCTGGATCATCATCTTTGTCCCACTCTCATAATCACTTTGTCCCATGAATACAGCTCATTTCTCATTCCTAGGCTCTGTAGCCTTTCTATATGCTCTTTCAGCAATCTAATCAACTCCTTTGGGTTTACTTTTCATCTCCAGGCAGATGATTTCCAGGATCAATAGATCTGATGCTAGTGTCTTATTGAAACTCTAATCCTACATCACCAATTGCCAGTTAGATATGTCCAACTGTCCTGTTGGCATCTCAAACACATCCTCAGTAGAACTTGTCTTTCCCTTTAAACCTACTCCTTTTATTTTCCCTATTTCTGTTGAAGTTACCACCATCCTTCCAAGAACCCAGGTTTGCAACCTTGGAGCCAGTCATCCTTGACTTTTCCTTCTCTTTTTTCTCAGTTTTCTGTCCCCATCCAATCTGTTGCTAATTATTGTCAATTGCCATCTCTCAACTTCTCTTTACTCATATAGACACTGCCTTAGTACATGGTCTCCATCCCTTAAATCTCTTCCCTCTCCAGTCCATACTCCTCACAGTTTCCAAAGTGATATTAATTAAGCATTTCCCTGTTCAAAAAGCTCCAGTGGACTCCCTGTGGCTCCTGGATCAAATGCAAAATCCTATTAGCCTTTAAAGTTCTTTACACTTTGCTTTCCTTCTATCTTTTTACTGCTATTTACATTCTCTTTGGGGACTTACATAGGAGTTACTTAATAAATGCTAGTTGAACCTCCTCAACATCATCCCAAGCCCTGACTTTTCTGACTTCCTAAAATCCCAGCTAAAACTCTACCATGGCTAGCTAGGTGGTATAGTGAAAATGTCAGAGATGCAGTCAGGAAGACTCATCTTGATATGGTATGGCTTCTAGGGGAGATAGCAATGATTTTGAGGCCTTCTGACCTAGGAGTGCCCTTGTTCTAACAATCCTGTCTGTCAATAATTGTAGAGGAATATAATGATATTTCTTCCCTTGAATTTTAGGGAAGATGTATTAGTAATCAATCCTAAAGCCATCTGACCTAAGAATGCGATTGTTCTGACAATCTGTCTGTCAATGATATAAAAATCCTCTGGTCTAGGACTGTAATAATATTTCTTCCCTTATATTTTTAGGGAAGATATATTAGTGATCCTGAAACCCTCTGACCTAAAAGTACTCTTGTTCTAACAATCTGTCCGTCAATGATTTCAAAATCTTCTGTCCTACAAACTGTCAGATAATCTGTTGGTCAGCAAAACCAAGTTCCTGAGACAATAGTGAATAAAACCACCTCTCAAACTTACCTGAAAGCCATAAAATTAGCAAATAAGTAACAAGAAGCTCTGACCAATTTTGCTTTATAAATCTATCCCATATGCTTAGGTCCCTTGCTAATTTCTTTTGGAGCTTAGCCCACTGCAATTGGCGTTACAATTACAATAAACTTTGCCCTTGACTAGGAAATGGGTTCAAGCCGGCATTCTTTTGAGACCAACCTCAACAGTCTTACTGAGTTCAAATCTGATTTCAGACACTGTCATTTAAATCTGTTTTCTTCAGTTTCCTCATGGCAAAATGAAGGATACGGCAAACTACTCCAGGATCTGTGCCAGGAAAACCCTAAATGACGTAATGAAGAATCGGACTGGACTGAAACAAATGAACAATAGAAAATTTCTTCATTCTGAAAGGTCTTTCCCAGTCTTCCTTAATCTTGGTGCTTTTTCTCTTGAGACTAATTTATCCTGTGTATATCATGTTTATTCATAATTGTTTCCATGTCGTCTTCATCAGAGTGTGAGCTGCTTGAGGGCAGCAGTTGTGTTTTTGCCTTTCTTTGTGTCCCGGCGCTGGCACATGAGTACCTCCTGCCTCAAGCTTTTGCAGGAGCAGTCCTTCCCTCATGCCTGGAATTCCCTCCCTCCTCACTGCTCACCCTTGAGAATCCTGACTTCTTTTAAGAGCTTCCAGTGACAGAAACCCTATACTCATCCCCCCAAATTACTTTCTACTTAGTTTGCATAGATTTTAAGATGACTTTTATATAAATATGTTATTTCCCTATGAGTAGAATGTAAGTTCCTAGTTTCATTTTTGTCTCAACTTCCTGAGTCACACGTAGTAGATGCTCATTAAGGAATGAATGAATGAATGAATGAATGTTCGTTGGTACTGCTGGTTACTGGTAGGTTTCTAATATGACGTTTGATTTTTTTTAAGTGACTGCTTGGCTGTTCCTTTCGGGGGAGGGAGACAGAAAAGAACAAGGTGGACGCGACAGTAGGGGTGGCGGAGGCTTTAGGTCTAGGATGAGGAAGAGGGGAAGGGAGGAGGAGGGAGAGGGAGGAGCGCCGCGAGCCCGAGGGGCTGGGAGCGGGGTTAGGGTTAGGGGGCGGAGGATCCCGCTTCTCGGCAGCAGAGGGCGCCTCTGGCTCCCGTGTCCAGCCTGCTGGGGCTGGAGAGAGGAGAGGGAGCGAAAGCTCGAGCGGCTCCTGCCACGTATTCCTCCCGGCCGCTGCGGTGAGGCTGGAAGCCGAGGTGAGTGGTGTCGGCGGCGGCGCCGAGGGGACTGACCCTCCGGGCAGAGCTGGAGGCTGGGGCTCAGGGCGGGCGGGCAGGGGCTGGCCCGGGACCTTTCCCCAGTCCTTCTCCCCTCCGGAGCCCGATCCCGAGCTTGCAGCCCCCGGCAGTTCCAGACCCGTCTGTCGGTCTGCCTAGCGGGCTGAATTCGGAGCCCATGCAGGAAGGAAGGGGCCGAGAGAGGACGCGTTGCCGCCCGTCCCGGCTCAGGAAGTGCGGCCGGGGCCGCCCCGAGAGCAAGCGGGAAGCGGGCAGGGCAACCGCAGCCGGAGTCGGAGCCGGAGCCGGAGCGTGGCGTAGGGAGGGCGGGGGAAAGTTGGGGCGGAGTGGGAGCTCCGAATGGGCCGGGTTGTGGGGAAGGAGGCTCAGCCGTGGGGAGGGAGAAGGTAGCAGTGGAGGTGGGGAGCTGTGCATCGCCGGAGTTTGGGGAGGGGGTCGCTTTGGCTTGGACCGAGTCGGGACTGGGGAGGGGCGGTAGCAGAGGTCAGGAGCCGGGATCCTTTAGAAGCGTCGAACTAGGGGAGTCGGACTGCAAGTTTGGGTCATGGGGACCTATCACCCACGCCGGTTCCTACTCACTCCAGGAAGTGACCTTTGGTCGGACTGGGGACTGAGAGATCCTGTGAAGGACAGATAGGTGGATAGGAAAACGGACCTCTGGTTTCACCGTCTCCCACGTATCCCACGAATCTTCTGCGTCTGCCTCGTGGGAAGTTTGTCCCAGGCTCAGACGGGCTGTCCATGCTGGATTTGGAGATGTCTGCAGACCCCAAGCAATGTCACTGAAAAAGCGCCTTGACCGAAAAGGGTCAGGATACTGTAAAGGGAAAAAGCCAAAAGAGCAGATGAGATCCGGCCTCTGAGCAAACTAAGAGGGGGTTAACTGTTTGTGGTTACCTCTTTTCTTCCCTATTACCTCACTGCCAAGTCTCCTATTGTACTTAATCCTCCTGTCTACAATACTTTATCCTTGGGGAACTTTGAACCGATTTGAATGGTTAAGACTTTCCGGGAGGCTCAGTGTTTAATAGGATTAGATTGCTTGAAAATCTACTCATCTTTCACTTTTTCTGTTTTATCCTTTCACCTTCTGCTATGGGTAGCCTGGACATCAGGGTCAAAATATTATTTTAATAAAATTTCCCCTTAACACATTAGCAGTTTCCATAATCCAAGAGAGTTCCTCTTGAAGCTTTCTGTTCTAGAATGAGGGTCATCTTTGGAGTAAATTGCAGCTCTGTTCTTTTATCTGTTTAGCTTTTTATCTGGTTATTGCAGCAACAAGTGGTTCTGAGGATTTGGATTCCATAAGCCTGTTTCATACCTTATGCCAGTAGAGGTGAAAGGTGCTGGCTTTTTTCATTGTGCTGGGGAGAATAATGGAGACCTAGATTCATCTTTATCTGGGTACTGGCATCATCTGTGCTTCCCTGGACTAGACACTTAATTGTCTTCTCCATTAGATCTTGAACTCTTTGAGTGAAAGGACCTTCTTTTGCTTCTTTCTGTATCCCCAGCACTTATCCCAGTGCCTAGTGTGCAAATGCCTAATGGTGCTTCATAAATGATTATTAACTGACTACTTAGTTTCCTCATCTATCAAATGATAGAAAGTCTCTAAGGTCTCTTCCAGTTTCAAATTCATGTCATCATGGTGAGGGTTGGAATGGATTCCTAAGAGAAGCTGTGCAGTCTCCCTCCTTGGAGAACTTTTAAAAGTGAGACTAGATCAATTGTGCAAATTAAAATCCTGGACTGCTACTGCGAAGAAATGTAGATAGGCTTAAAAGGGAAGTCTGGAGTCAAAAAAGACTATATAGAAGGAATGGAAAATTCAACCCATAGGATTTTCAGCCCACAGCTTTCTAGACGTTAAGTTTCTTGTCCATTGATAATGCCATAGTGGTCTGGCCTCAACTGGATTTTATGGCTTTAGATTCTTAATTAGTGTAGTGGTCCTTGTGACCTCAAACTATATATTTTCTTATATATCTCATTTAATTTTCACAACTATAGCATGGGGACAATGGAAAGAAGACACAATGGAATGTAGGAAGCTAGATTCAAGGCTAGCAATACCTAGTAGACCTCAGTTTCCCTCTTTGTAAAATGTTGTGGGGCTGGATTTAATGATTCTTCAGGTCTTTTTTCAACTATGTATTTTTTAAAATCCTGTGACATAGGCAGAACAAATATTTCTATTTCCATTTTACCAGTTCCTCTAAAGCATCCTAGAAGTTATGACTTGTCTAGAGTTCCACTGGCTGTGGAATTTGAGCCTGAATCTTCTAACACCTACTCTAGTTGCTCTTTATATTTTTAACATTTACTTCCCAGAATTGTTGTCACCATAAAATGAGAAAGTACATGTCAAGTGTTTTGTAAACCTCAAAGATATATGTGTGTGTATATAGACATATAATAGTCATTCAAATACATATACACATATATGCATATATGCATATATACATAAAGATCTATTCTTTTATGTATGTACACATATATAAGTATGTATGTATTGTATATGTGTATGTATATATATATACATATATATTTACCTACACACATGTGTCATCCACAGTCATTTCCAGTAGTCCTGATATATAACTGACCACTGGACCTAAATGCTTCTGGAGGGAAAGTGAGGTAGGTGATCTTGACCATCCTTTCCTCCTGAAATCCAGTTCATTTTGCTTGTCATGGCATCACCTCCCTGATGTCATGGTCCTCTTGAAGAATGAAGGACAAACAATACACATGTGAATATATATCAACATAAAAATAGTTACTTATTGGATTATAAGCTCTTTGAGGGCAAGAATTTCTTTTGCCTATTTTTGCATCCCCAGTGCTTAGCACAGTGCCTGGCACATAATACTTGATTTGTTAGCTATTATGAGAATGGCTAAACATTTATTAAAAATGGAAAGGACGATCCGACCTATAGGTACACATAGTTGAAACACATACATAGTATGTGTTCAGATAATCTAAAGATTTTGGGTAAGAGGAGGAAATCTCCAAGGCTGGACTAAAAAAACCAGTTTGGTTGCCCATGATATTGTGATCTTCCCTGAAGGGTGTCCACATGGACAAGCCTATATGGCTTGCAAAGTTCTTTTCAAGTTGAATAATTCTGTGATTCCAGTGAGAGATAGACACCATTTACCTTTTTTATACTCATGCCCGTTTTTCAACCTCACTTGGACAGTTATGGTCCCTCTGACATCTCTCAACCTCAAATCATCTTTTTCTGATAGGTATACACTGGTGAAAAGTCAGTGTAGTGAAAAGCAAGCAAACAAATAATAATTTTTTTTTAAAAAGGCATGAAACATCACTATTCTCCATCTCCGGAGTGGAAGGAATGGCTGAGGTTCAGGTTAGTTTTCCTGATGCTATTGATGGTGGTTGTTCAGTCACTTTTAAAATAAATACTTTAACCAAATTCATTTCAGTAATCCATTTTTTCTGGCTCTTGGAAATTGCAGTTAGTCCTGCTTTATTCTGTCTTTTCAAAGAATTATGATGGTAGAATTATAATATCTAACTACTTGTTTTTAGTAAATATTTGACTTGTTAATCTAAGTTTTAAAACATTTAATTTATGAAATTTTATTTGATCCTTAGTATTAGAAAATTGATCACTCAAATAGAAGTGAATGAATAGGTGTGTGTGTGTGGGGTGTAGTTCAAATTTAAGGGGTAACTAAGATGTCTAAGTTAGGGTTGAACTTGATAGGAATCAGGAAGGATTCAGATACCCCTCTCACCCTCCATGTGACCACTGGAAAATCCTTTCTCTAGTGGTGATTTCTTATGTGTTAAAATGAAGAAGTTGGATGAGATGACCTTAAGATCTTTCTTTTTGTGCTTTAAGATTCCCAGAATAGTGTCATATTATAATAGTCATTAGGGCAGTATTATTTTACTGTTTCCAAAGGAGGCTGTAATGGGACTTTGGGACATATGGTAGCAAATTCTGTTACCCTGGTAAATGAACCCAATTATTGCCTTAAGCACACAAATGGACATTTTTGACTTTGTCAATATCTATTTATTCAGTTTTTTAAGTCGCATCTTTTACAGGAATGCTTCAGGGTACTGAAAGCTGATATGTTAATTATAAGTAAAATTTTGCAAAACAACAACCAACAATTTTATCTAACAAAATAGAAAAAAAAAAAAAAAACAACAAAAAACTTGTAGTCTTGGTACTACTGATTGTGGGAAGACCACATAGCATAAATAGGAGATCTTATAGGAATAAAACAATATTATTTTACTCTATAAATACCCTTCCATGTGTCTGTCTTCTAAACTCCACCCTCTACCACCCTTGACAAATCTTATGGGAAAGAGCAGAGATTGTGGTTCAGTCCTTTAGCCTTTGGGTCTTGTTTTTACAGATTGATGTCCAGTCTCCAGTTTTTAATAGCTCTTACTTGAAGCATCCTGCTGGGTGCTAAGAATATTAAGTCAAAAGTAGCATTAATTCCCATGTTGTGCCCCTCTCTCCAATTCCCTTTTGGTAGCACTTCACTGATGACTACTTTTGGAAGTACTTATAGATAGTAAATTTCAATTTTCCTTCTGACTCACCACTCCAAACTATGGGTGTGAAACATCTGCACAGGGGAAAGTAGAATATAGTAGAGGGTAGAGAGAAAGGGTTAAATTTGACCCAGCAAATTCATTGAGCCAGTGCTGAGTAGATGCATAGTTGAAGGAAGGCCTCTAGCTTCCAGATACATATAAATACAAATATTTAGACACAGGGTACAAGGCATGTAAATAAATACTTTTTCATGATTGTAGAGGGGAATTGGGAAAAGAAGGCGAAATAGATTTCTCCCATGCATAAATAAACTATATCTCTCCCTCTCATTGAATAATTGAATATTTCCTAAACTTGATCTTTAGTCTCTTCATTTTCTGGCTTTTCTATTCCTAAACTCTGCCTGTTCTACTGGAGAGCCAGGGGAGAGAGGAGAAAGGAGGAAGATGTGGGGGGGATAAATCCTTGTGGATACAAAGAAAAAAAGGGAATAGTCTTCAAGGAACTTATATTAGCAGGTAAATGAAAAGCAAATATATGAAAAAAAAAAAGAACATTTATAAGAATGTAAAATCCATGAGAGTAGGAGAGTTTTTGCTTTCTTTATTTCTCCAGTTCTTAACCTAGCACATGGAACCTTTTAAATGTTTAATAAATGCTTGATGGTGAATACATATATATTTATGTATATTGTTCATATGACAAAACATACAAAATGTAACATATATACAGACATACACATTTATATACACACATATCTATGTGTTATGTATATATGTATGAGTATACGTGTGTATGTGTGTGTGTGTAACAAATTGATTTTTTTAGTAGGCGCAAGCCTGAACAATGGAGGGAGGGTGAGTACTGGATCTGCATTTTTGGTAGTGATTCTTGAGCTGTACTTGGAAGGAAGGTAAAGATAAAGATTCTACAAAGCTGGTTGAAAGAGTACAGTCTATATATGGGGAACAACCTGTGCAAATACATTGATATAGACAAAGAACAGTGAGAAAGGTGTTTTGGCTGTAGTATATGAAAGAGATTGGAAAGGAAAGGGCATAAACATTTATTAAACTCCTGCCACGTGCGGGACATTGTGCTGAGGACTTCACAAAAATTGTTTCATTGGATGTATACTAAGGATGGGAAGTTAGGTTGGAGCAAAGTTACAGACGATTTTAAATTCCAAACCTGGGTTTCTAATTGTATTTACTTCTCTCAGACTTTACCTCATTGTGATTACCTCTGAGTTCTTCACTTATGTGGGTTGAACACGAGTTCTAATAGGTCTAAATTGGAAAGACTTCAGTTATATATGCCCCATGATAAACTGTTGGGCAAGGACTAGACTGGCTATGTTGGGAATAGCTCATTACTACTTGACCACAGGGTGATGAATTTTTCCTTTAGGATAACTTTCAGAGACCATGTATAAAGTTATAGATTAATGAACTATATAAATGGAGGCAGAGTCTTCACAAAAACACATCCTTGAAATATGGGAGAACTAGGAAAAACTTTATTTTTATGATAGTATTTTTGTTTTTGCTAGCATAGTGGTTCAGATACTAGTCTCAAAACCTGAAAGACCTGGCTTCAGATTCCACCTTAGATGTGTGATGTCACCTAATCTTTCTGTGCTTGTTTCCTTATCTGTAAAATGAATGATTAGGTTATCCTTAGGATTCTTTTCAGCTCCATATCTGTGATAATATGATCCTAAACTATATAATCCAAACCATATCTGAACAACAGTGTAGATTTCAAATTGCTGAAACATTTACTTCTTATTTGAGGTTTATAACACTCCCATTATGAGGAGAAGACAGGACAGCTTTTCCCTGGATGCTAAAAAAAGGGCAGGCAATTGGACAGGTAGGAAAAGTAGGGTGGGAATTTATCACCCTTCTAACTTGATAATGCCTTCTTCCTCCAAGTCTTTGGCAGATAGAAAATATTTAGTAAGTTTCACTTAGACCCTGGTGGAGAAATTGGGACCTTCAGGAAGCTGAGGGATCGTATTTCTTCTCTTTAAAACAAGGGGGAAGATCTATTCTGGGGTTCATTGGACAGGTAGGTGATACATGGGATCGAGTACTGGGTCTCAAATCAAAAACATGGGAATTCATTTTCAGGCTTAGCTGCTAACTAGACAACTACAAAATGAACCAGAGAAGGAAATTGCAAATCACTCCAGTGTCTTTTGCTATGAAAACCCCAAATGGGATCACAAAATTCAACATGACTGAACAACTACTATCCTTTTGCAGTCTGGTCAAGCTTACAGACCTCTTCTCAGGAATCATTTTTAAATAATTGAAGGGAATGCTAAATTTCAGCAAGAAATTAGTGTTTAAATTAAAGCTGTTTTTCCCCCCATCTACATCCACAAATATTAAATTAAGAAACTCCAACCAGAGAATCTCGGAGGTCACTTTTAGCTTCAAAGTCCTGTGATGGGGAGACTAGGAAAGGAGTTTACAAGGCTGAGAGGGAGTGAGAAAAAAGGAAGGAGGAAGAGTTGAATGGGCAGTCAGTGCAAGATGGGAAAATATTCCATGGCTGAAATGCCAATTCAACAACTTTTGTTAAATACTGCTATAATTTCCACCCAGCCCCTTATAGCCTTTCTCACAGGGCTTTGAATTTCTTATGTTAGAGGCAAATTTTGACTACTTTGTGGTGGTATCATAAATGAGTTTCCACAATAAGTATGTATGCTGAAAAGAAAATTAAATTCCACTAGAATGTTTGTTGTGACTGATGTCAGAATTTTGCTGAGAATTTTATTAAGATTCACTTAGTCTGTGAAAAAGTACTTCTTAGTTCTTTGGATATTAATTAGGAAATAGTTAAAAATAAGAAATCTCTCTGTTTTGAGATGAGGGTTTGTTCATTTCATCTTGAACCTTCACAACTGGATGTCATTCAGATATAATTTATATTTATGTAGTCAGTTTTGTAGAGTCAGAGAAATAATTTTAGCTAATCCCTTTATTTTATAGAGGAAGAAACTGAGATTTCTTCCTGAAAAAGGTAAGCAACTTGACTAATGAATTGATCATCAGAATTTTTCCTTAGATGCCAATCTAACTATATCACTCCCATGCCATAAACTTCAGGGGCCACCATTTGTCTCTAAAATCAAATGTAATTTCTTCCATTTAGTTCTTAGAGACCTTTGTATGTGAGCCCAGATTATCTTTCCAAGTTTTCTCATTATAGATTACTCCCTCTCATAGTTTACAATCCAGTCAAACTGACCTTTTCTCTGTAAGTCAAACACTACATTCCATCTCCCTCCTACCTTCCATATCTGCAGTGCCCCTCCTCCTTTGCTCTGTCTCTCAGACTCCCTTTCTTCCTTCTGAAGAGAGTTTACGAACCATCTTCAAGATTCCTTTCCAAAGCCTCTCAACTGCTGGTGTCCTTTCTTCCCAAGGATTTGGGCTTAACTATTTTGTATTTATACTCTTTATATTTATTCTGTATATATTTGTTATCTCCTGTATTTGTACTTGAAGCAGGGATTATTTGAAAAACATTTTTTAAAAAATTTATACCCTAAGTGCCAAACCCAGTGCTTAGAACATGTTCAGTTGTTCAGTCATGTCCAACTCACATTCAATTCTTTGTGACCACATGGACCAAATCATTTATAGGCTTTTCTTGGCAAAGATACAGGAGTGGCTCGCCATTTTCTTCTCCAATGAATTAAGGCAAGCAGAGATGATGTGATTTGCCTAGCATCACGTGTAATTGTTTGAGGCCACATTTGAGCTCAGGGCTTCCTGACTTTAGGTCCAGGATTCTATCCACTAAGCCATCTATATGCTTGTCTGGCACTTAGTAGGTACTTAATTTAAAAAAATAAATAAATAAAACTGTCCTGTCAGATAGTAGATGCTTTAAAAAAAAAAAAAAAGGCTTGTTGATTTCTTGATGGCCTGAGTTAATAAATAGCAGAGCCCTAGAACATGAAATCTGATTCTAGCTTTCCCTTAATTTTTTCCTTCCTTCTCCCTCCCCCAATATTTTAAAATAACTTTATTTTAAATTCTCTTCAATTTTATTTCACTCTTTGCATTTGACTTTGATTTTACTTCTTATTCCATTGAACCTGGATCAACTTTTATTGTCATTTCTGTCTTGACCCTCAGATCCTTGGGGATTCTTTGCATGGATTTCCTTTGGAGACAAGGGCAATTTTTAGTATCCTTTGATTTTTTTTTTTTTTTTTGACCCACAGTCTTTGGGATTGCCCCTTGTTCCTTAGCTTCTATTAAATTTTCCCAACTCAGTTCTCCCTGGGTAGCCCCAGGCTTTGATTTTTGATTACCTTTTGAATAGATAGCATTTTGTCATTGCCTGATTAAAGTTGTTCTGGGTTTTGTAAAGCAGGAATGCTTTGGTTTTTTTGTTTTTTCTCTTTGTTATAAAAGCTGAACAGTTTATGTCTTTACTAGATAATAATCCCTGACTTCCAAGAGATCAGGGAGAATCTTTTTGCCTGTAAGTGGTAGCCTAGATTCCAACCTTTTTATAGAATCCTATGAAAGCCAATTGGTTATTTTTATGCTTTTTGTTGTGTACATTTTATTCCATCCCTAGGGCAGAAAATAGAAGTTTATCATGTTTTAAAAACCTGTTTATTACCAAGGCACTATTCTTGCTTGCATATAAAATATATACATATAAAACTAGAAAAGCACTTATCTTTTTTTCATGAGATTCTAGATCAACAGGTGGATCTACAGAAAAGATTATTTCTCTCTTGAATCAGGACCAAAGTTTTTTCCCTTTTCTACTTCCTCATATAGAAATTAACCACTGTGGCAGATCTTTCTCAAAGACTTAGGATGGCTAGGACCTAATCAAAGACAGTGAAAGAAATTCCAAGTCTAGGCAAATGGCTAGATTCCTGCTGTTTGTGTTTACTCAGACTAGGTCTGGGAAAATGTGGATTCACTCTTTTGTTAGACAAGTGACATAGAAATTGAGAAGTCTCTGATTAAGATTTGGGTGCTTAGGGTCTTGTACCTAAAGACTCTCATTATAGTATTCATTCTCTCATTAGTTATTAACCAATCAGTTTTAATTCCCATCCATCCTTCCAAGGGCATATAAGCATTCAGTGGGTTCCATGAGTTTGGTATTCCAGAATGCCAGTGACCTTATAAATAACATGCTATCATTATTAATAAAATGATTAATTATTTTAAAATTATGCCTCTTGAACTTTTTAAACCTCACAGAAGGGACTTCAGGGAAGCCATTTTACTTGATGACCCTCACTCATTTTATAGTTGAGAGAATTGAAACCTATGGGATTTAAGTAAGATTATCTCCAAATCACAGAAATAAAAGGATCCAATATAAGATTTAAACTCAGGTCTTTTGATTCTTCGTATTGTATCATGTTGCCTCCTTTCCTCATCATTGCTGTTTAGGTAGAAAATCTATTTTGGTTACATTTGGATTTACTTTTCTGAGTGTGAAAAGATTCTGGGCTGCTGGCCCAGGTTGAGGTTCTTTGAAAACTTAGCTTCAGGACTGTCAGCCTTCCCTTGGACCTGCATAGATTTTTTTCTTTCCCCTCTTGGCATCTTTTAGCATTGGCTTGATTGTCATGTGGAAAATATCTTTAAAATTTTCTTCTGCTCTTTTCCTCTCACCTTTGTGAGGATGGGAGCTAACCAATCCAGTCAAAGGTAAAACATGTCTCTGTCCAATAGAAATTTATTTCCATTGTTTACATGTGAATAGGATCAATATCTTCCCTGTTTCATCCACTTCTCCCCTAAGACTTACCTCTCTGTCTTTCAAATAATTTTAAAATTTGTTTTATATTATTTTCTCTACTAAGATTGAATCTCTTTCCTTTCCTCATCCAAGGAAGTGTCCTCCTCCTCATTCCTTTAGGGCAGGAACTCTTTTCCTTTTTTGTTGTTTTTTTATATATCTGTCTAGGTGCCTGGCAAATAATAGATTCTTAGAAATTATTCTTGAATTTAATAATAGGAAGAACAATCATAATAATAACTAGCATTTCTATAGTACCTACATGTGGCAAGCACTATTTTAAGCATGTTAAACAATATTATTTCATTTGATTGTCACAATAGCCCTGGCAGGTAGGTGTTATTATTATCCCTATTTTACAGATGATGAAACTGAGGCAAACCAGTTAGATAGCTTGCTCAGTCATACATGGAGTAAATGTCTGAGACTGGATTTGAACTCTAGTCTTCCGATTCCAGGCCTAGTGCTCTATTCACTGTACCACCTAGATGAAGAAAGGTCAACACATATTTCATGAAGCATTTATTAAGCACCAGTGTGCCAGCCATTGTGCAAAGTGCTAGCAGATAGAAAAAGACCTCCCCCCCAAAAGAAAAAAAAAAAAAACTCCCTGCCCTCAAGGAGATTATTATCTAATGGAGGGAGACAACATTCAAACAGCTATGTTCAGAAAAGACACGTACAAAATAGATTGGAGATCATCTCAGAGAGAAGGTACTAGTAGCTTCTTGTTGACTTGAGCTCAGGAGAAGTTAGCTAATTTGCTCAGTCACACGGTTAATGAGTGTTTGAGATGGTACTAGATGGCCTCTCTGGTCTTTTACTCTATAATCCTATGAAGTGACACATAAATTGAGACTTGAAAGAAGCCAGGTAATTCTAGGAAGTAGGGATGATATATTCTAATTATGTACAATAGCTTTTGCTAAGGCATGGAGTTAAGATATTGAATATAAAGGTCTTTTTGACTCCAAGTCCAGTATTGATGGGTGAGAGGCTTTGAACAAATGGAGGTATGGAAAAAGGAAAAGCTTAAAGCTTGGAAAGATCAGAATAAGAGAAGATGACAAGTTATTTAGTTTGCTTAGACCTAGCTAGCATTGCTCCTGGTTTTGCCCTCTAAGGTGAAATAGAACAAGCCTAATTCCTCCTTTATTGGAGATGAGACTTTAAGCCAAGATCCCAAGTAGGAGTCTATTATCATAGTCCAGATTCAAGGAGATGTGAGTGGATAGAAGGCAAGATGTAGTCAGGAATATGGAGGCTAGGAAGCAAGATAATAATCAGGAATTAGGAGGCTAGGTAGATTCAGGAATCCTGAGGCTAGGAGGCTATATAGATTCAGGAATATGGAGGTTAGGAGGGAAGAAGGTCTAGCTGGTGAGCACAAAGGGGAGAATTTAAGATCTTTGGGATTTCTTTTTGAGTTGTTTGGCTTATCTTTTTGGTCTTTAGGAGTCAGGCTTTTGTGCTTAAAAAATTAACTTGGACTTTTCCAAAAGCCTTTGTGTAGATTTTATATATCAATATTTACTAATTAAAAATTAAAATGTTAGCATTGTCTTGAAAATAGTTTTGCCATTTCTGAACTCCTAAAAGGGTCTTGGGGCTCTATAGAACACCCTGTATCACACTTTCAGAACCACTCCAGTTTATTCCTAGTTGAGTAGTTTGTTCTTGTCTTTGAAGGGGGAGGTAGGATAGGGGGCAGTGGGCTCTTGGATGATATTCCTCCCCAAAGTTTATACTTTTGAAAGAAATTCATCCATGGAAAGCATAAAGAAGTTTGAACAAAGATTTATATCAATTCTGTGTCAGAATTGAAAAGAGAAAAAAGCCTAACATTATGAACTTTTCAATCTGGAAAAGTCCTTGTTTGTCCTCCTTTCTGCAGAAGACCATGATATCAGGGCAGTGATGCCATAACATGCAAGTGAAATGGATTTGAGTGAGGGAGAGCTGTGCAAGGTCACCTGCCTCATTTTCACCTGTGGAATGAGAGATAAATCAAGATGATGGAGATGGCCCTCAGGAGAGGTTTTAAAAATCACCTTGACCAATTCTGCCACCCCCACCCATTTTGAAGGTGAGGGAGCTGAGCCTTATAGAGATTATGGCTTGTCTGAGATCACATGTTCTGAATCCCAGGAGGTTATATGCAAAAAGCATTATTTTGGGTATAACTTGCTTGCTACAGTGTTTATGGAAACTTGGAACTGAAGTCACACAAGTACCACATTCAGACCAATCTGTCATTCTATTGATGTTAATGTGTGTATTTTAGTCTATGGGATGTAAACTGTGAAAACGTTTTCATACACGTGTTTATAATACATAATGTTATTCACAGAAATTTCTCACTAAGTGAGCTCTTAATGTGCTGAAATTATATCTCAGCCATGTGATAGTTATTTCCTTTATCTTCTGGCTGGGTTTGCTTACATATTAGACCATTTCCTTTCTTTAAAGAATAATGCCCACCACTATGCCTTTCACATAATAGCAACTTAATTAAATAGTAATAACAGCTAGCATTTATATACTTCTTTCTGTTATATGTTATATGTGACCTCATAACCCTCCTGAAAGGCAGGTACTACTACTGTGCCCCTTTTACCAAAAAGAAAAGGAGCTAGGAGAGGTTACTTGAGTTACTCAAAGTCACACAGCTAGCTATTTAGTGTCTGAGCTGAATTAAAGTCTTCCAGACTCTAGATCCATCAGCCCATCTGCCACTATTATATCACCTAGCTTTCAACATCACCCTGAAGCCAAAACTGCACCTTTTTGGGGTCTTTGTTGTAGTTTTTATGGTTTAATTTGTGGTTACAAGTATCAAGGATCCTGCCTTGTAGGAGGAGTAGGAGTAGTAGGAGAACTAGGAGCTGCTTTAGAAAGTTTTGTTAAGTTTTCATGTATTGCCCAGCAGCTACAGTGTTTCACAGTGAAATCATGGGAAAGTGTAATGTAAAAGCTTCAAAGTTAGGAGCATCCTTCTCCCTCCTCATTCTAGGCTTTCCATGCCTGGGAAAAGTGTTCTTCCCAACAACACATTTTGCCATATGATAATTAGGGAGAGCCTTTCATTTTCTGGAAATGCACTCCTCCAAGTGTCTCTTTATGTCATAATAAGATTACAGAAGATATAAATGAGCCTTTCCAAACTGAATGGTGAAAGCCCCACACCACATCTATAGTGCCCACAGAACTCCAGTCACATTTGTCCAGGCTTTCTCTCACACCGAGGGGAACAGCTGCCCAGCAGCCCTCACTTCAAGAGGGACAGGCAGGATCTCATAAGAGATCTTTGTGATGTCAGTTGATAAAAGTGAACTGGAATCAGAGAAGTGTTATAGAAAAAACACAACCCCCCAGACATGACATCAATCCATAAAAAACCCCGAGTAAAACCATAAAAGTAAAAAAAAAAAATTCATTTATTTATTAAATTTTATTAAACAATCCTTTATTAAAATTAAAATATTAAAAATAATGTTCGCTAAAGAGTTTCTAAAGAAAGTATTAAAAGTTAATTATGAAATAATTTAATTCTAAAGAACCAGTGAGTCAAAGAACAAGTCATAGAAACACTACATAATTTCAACAAGCAAAATGACAATGAGAAAACAAAACTTTTGTGATTCAGGCAAAGCAAACTTCAGAGGAAAATACATAATGCTAAATACCTTCATCAACTAAAGAGGAAAGGAATAGATCAATGAATTAGCTATGCAACAATAACAACAAAAATCTGGAAAAGTAGTACATCAAAAAAACCCAACTAAACATGAAAGTAAATTTTCGAGAATAAAAGAAATAAATGAAACTGAAAACAAAACAAAAAAATAACTATTAAATTCATAAATAAAACCAGGAGCTATTTTTAAGTTGCAGAAATAAATAAATTAGCTAATTTGATTTTTTAAAAAAGAAAAATTCACTACAAAAAAAGAACAATTTTAGTAGATTTTACAGTTGCCAAGTATTCATAACCTCCCAACTACATGGAATGAATTGCTTCCACATACAGACCCTAGGAAGAACTTAAAACTATGTGAATACTGGAAGAGGTCCCAAAACCTTAGCAGAAGTTGTTTCATACAAGTCATTTCCAGGGTCTTTTCTCCTTTAGAATTATACTGAAGATGCCTTCAGGGAGTTTACTGAACATGAGCTAACATGACAACATTCCTATTCATTACCCATGACAATACTCCTATTCATTATGGAAAGAAGACACTTTATCCATGTGTGTAATAGTCCATTATTAAGTATATAATAATAATAGATATAAGTAGTATCTTTACCCTCTGACCAATATGAACCCCATTAAAAAAAAAGATGAGAAGGAAAAAATAATGAAAACAATAATAATAACAGTGATTAGTGCTATTGAATAATCATTTCAACACTTCAAGGAACTATGGTTTCATTAAGGATATTTTTTCCACTTTTTAAAGAAATTAGTTCAGGCTGTTCACTGGAAAGTCTTAATACTGAAGCTTAAACTTAAATGTTTTGGCCACATAATAAGAAGATAGGGTTCACTGGAAAAGATCCTGGTGTTGGGAAAGCTTAAAGGCAAAAGGAAAAGGGGACAGCAGAGGATTAGATGGTCAGATCATATTATAGAAGCAATGAACATTAACTTGGACAGACTTTGAGAGAGAGAGTGAAGGATAGAAGGGCCTAGTGTACCACAGTCATAAAGAATTGATCATGATTGAAAGACTGAACAACAATAATACCAACAAATTTTCCACCTATGTAGGCGATGTTCCTTATACATCTTACTAAATTACTATCTTCATGGCATACTATGATTGAAAAAATTCATCTCTAAGATGGCCAGCCTTTTAGTGATAAACCAATCTAAACTTGTCAAGGCTGGTCCTTGGATGACGTACATACAGTCCATCACTGGGATCATATCAGAAGCTTACCACTTCCTTAGCCACCTATGAGGGTTGGGAATTTGAGCAGAGACCTGGATAATTCATGTTGTCTACCTTTTTAAAAAAAGTTTAAAATGTTGCTCTATAGAAACTTAATTGTTCTTGAATATTTTTTTCTTCTCAGTGCCTTCTCATCTACCTATTCTTATTGAAACAGCTACACTACCAGTCTACAACAGAGAGAAGATAACAGGAACAGGCTGTAGGGGAATGAGGAAAGTCATTAGAAAATTTCTCCCAAGCTATGAGTTTTCTTAAGATCATTCACTATGGCTCTAACAGATCTTAGAATCGTTGTACAAAGATGGTACTCTGAGTTTCTCTGGTTACTCCCTTTCCATAAAATCATGGTGCCATGAAAAGTTTGAGTCAACTTCCTAAGGCAACATTTGTTCTAAAATATACAGGGTAGGAAGTTATATGCAACTGTGTCCTTCCTTTGAGAGGGTGACTTAAAGAATAGTGTAGATAAGATAGGTTAAAGATAGGTAAAGTTAAAAAAATATAGATAGATTCCTCAAATAACAGGTTGGCAAAATTCAGCTAAATGCCTCAAATATTTATTAGCCTGCTCTCTGCATAGAGTACTGTGCTAAGTTTCAAGTTTAGCCAACAGCTAATTAGCTCTTAAAGAGCTAATCACTGTATTGGGCTCATCTGACACATGTATTATAGTTACCTATATAGCACACTGTAGTACATGATAATTGCATTATAGAGATACTATGCAAAGTGATAGAGAAGAATTTTCAAGTTTCCCCCACTCTTAATAATATTACCAACAAATTTAATTGATCTACAATGTTTCAAAGTATGTGAAGCATGTTGTATTCGTTGTACCCTGTGAGTCTCACATGAGTTGGTAGGGATTAGGGTTATTATCCCCATTTTACGGATGATAAAAAGATTGAGCAAGGTTGACTCTAAGCCCCTGGTCACTTAGCTAGGATTTACAGCCAATTCTTCCTGACAATGCTGCCTCATTCTTATGTGTGACAAAGGTGACAATCAAAAATGTGAGCAACCAAAATTTTAAAAATAGAGATTGAGAGTCTCATGCTCTCAGAATGTCCAGCCAATTTTTTTTTTTTAAGTTTTTTTTTGTGAGTAGTGGCTGTGGAAACCTTAATTTTGCATTTTTTCTGGATTTTCCAAGGAAACATCTCTTTCTCAACCTGATGTTTAATTTTTTCTTCAGGGCTTAAAGAGAAGTTGTATTTGTTTAGCATGAACTGCCTGTTGATGGGTCAGATTTCAGGCTATCTCTAAATCTCACTTTAAAAATAAAGCAGGGCCAGAGTTCAGATCCTTTTCACAAGTGTTTATTAAGCCTCTACTTTATGGGATTTTGTTTTGGGAGGGGAAGAGGATAGGTGGTAGGTGGGGGTGGGAATAGCTAAAAAGCTTGAATAGGTCCTCTCTTCCCTGTCTTCTTTCTTCCAGTTTACAGTTTAAAGAAACTACTCCATACAAATAATTTAACAGTAAAATTGCTTGAGATATAAATAAAAATTCTAAGTGAGATTAAAAAGGGGTATGTGTGCACGTGCCAGTGCAAAGCATTCATGTTGTCATGTGAAGATCCCATGTAAACTTGGGATATAAAAGATTGTTGTTCATTCTTCATTCGCCAAGAGGACCAAGACATTAGGGAGGTGATGCCATGATATGCAAGTTATTAGGCTCATTTTCTCCTTCACAACTATCTGAGTTTGGTGTCAGATATAGCTCAGTCCTAAAGAAGACCCCCAGATGTGGTGGGAGACCTTGGCCCTGTGTGTATGTGTGGGGGCAACTTGCCTAGGATGTAAGTGTTTGAGGCTGGATTTGAACTTAAGTCCTCCTGACTTTAGGGCTGGTGCTCCACTATGACATCTAGCTATCTTGTTTCTTGGCTTTTTTTTAATCTGCTTAGGCAACACCTATCAATGATTAAGGTTTGGTAAAAATTGTTGCCAAGAATGACCTCTTATCTCGTCTAAATAAATGAATAAATACATAAATCTGGAACGCGGAAACCCTCTGGATTTTTGGCTAAAACAGAAAAGATTTTTATTTACATTTTACACTGAATCTGTCTGGGCCCAAACCAAAAACCAACTGGGGCTTGGCCTAAGACCAATTGTTGGTCAATCTATGAGAGCCGGAATGATTCGGATTTAAGTCTTAGTCCTCAAGAAAACAATTTACAACAGCCACTACCACCTCTTTTGAGATGTACCAACTCTTCCTGTACCAGGCCACCGAAATGATATCAACATTATGATAATGTTGATAATATGGAATAGGAAAGTATCCCCAAAGTATATTGGGGTTACAGGCCCAGTGTCGCAGATTGTCTCAAAAGAATTTATAAGTATACACTTCCAAATCAAGGGGCAGAAATTTTATTTCGCTAGTAAGAGCTGGCTAAATTAATTGAGAAGATAGAGAGTTGGTGAGGTACAGTTAAGCCCTTTTATAGGGGAAATGTACTCTGGGGTTTTGACATCATAACTTGGCTTATATATATAATTTATTGGGAAAGAAAAAATGCAAAGTAAGCTATTGATCTGATAATAGGAAATAATTAACAGAGGGAATTAAGAAGGGTCAAGGGATGGCTTCCTGTGGAAGGTAGTGTGTGGTTCAGACAGCATTTAATAAAAAGCTGGAGAGGTCTCTGGAAGCAAAGTAAAGTTATTATACATTTTCACGAAAATCGGGCGTCCCACCGTGGAGCACACAATGGAAGGGAGGAAGCACCGTAGGGGGAGGGTCAACACTTTTAATCCCTAACACAAATACCCCCTCCCACCACTGACCCTCATCCTTATTGGCTGAGGATCTTACATTCTAAACCGTGAACTACCCAAGAAGTTGAACTTGACCAATAAGTACACAGTTGCCCATATTTGACCGAAATTGAAAGACACCAATGTCATAGGAGGATAACAAGGGGCCTTAAGTATGGGACCTTAAGTATGCCCTTAGGAGGATAGCAAGGAGGGGACTTAGGTATGCCCTTGACTTAATGAAAGTCTTTCAGGCCTACTCAAACTTTGAAATAGATGAAGCCTTACTCGATTTTCACAACTGTCTTGAAAGATGTCACCTTATCTTGTTCAGTCCCCCCTCTTATTCGTACACTGAGATTTCTTCAAATTCTTGTAGCATAACTTCACATTCCCTATCGAATTCCTCATCCCTTTCTGGTTCGTGTCGGTCTCCTTGGACCACTGGCTCCCCCCCTTGTCCTTTTAATCTATCTATTTTAATCAATCTAACAGACCCTTCGGCTTTCTCTTCCAACCTAATCATTCTAGATAATGAGTTTTGGACTATTCTGGTTTTCAATCAGATCAACCAAGGGAGTAATATAACACTACTGAGAGCTATAAGGCCAATCCAAAGGAGCTGCTTCCCCCAGCTTCCCCCAAACCAGGACCACCAAGAAGTATTGAACCAGGTCTGTACAGGAACATGAGCAAGTTTCCTAATGTTCTTAGTGATTTCTTTTACTAGATTTGCATTGTCATCAATCTTTATACAACAAATATACAAATTTAGTTTCGCACAAACTCCCCCTTACTCAGCCAACAAATAATCCAGCACAAGTCTATGTTGTAAAACAGCCTCTCTGGTTTGAGTAGCTTGGTCAGCCAAAAAGATCTAGTGCCTCAGTCGTCTGGTGATAATTTCTACAACTGCTTGAAGCTTAGTTATCCTGTTCAACATATACATTGGGGTTCTATATCCCCAACTTCCATCTTGAGCCCAAGTGGCTCTTTAACTCTAACTATTTTTAACTCTTTAATTATTCTTTCTGGAGGCAAGGCATCACCCCAACCATTTGCATCTCCAGTCTGAGTAATGGAAGTATCTAAACCCCGTTTCCCTCTTCCCAAATCATCGTACAACTGAATCCCTAAATATTGGTTTGCCCGTTCAGGAAGAAAGAAAAATTTTGGCCATATTAGTCCAATATAGCAAATCCCTGTCCAATTAAGAAGTAGGTGATTTTCAGCAGTTAAACCACAGATCCAATAATGACCCATTAGAATAGGTTGTTCCTCGAAAATATGTCTGAACTATTCCTTGTAAAAGGGCAATATTGCTGGTCTCTCATCCCTAGGGGACCTTCCCCCACAAAGGTGACATACTGACATTTCCATAAACCCTGCTCCTTCCTCCTACAATTGTCAACTGGCCATTGACTATTAGGTTAGAGGTATTCCAAAATGTGGGAAACAGAGTCCCATGTTTCCCAGGTGTCCCTGGGGTGACATGGTACCAACCCCATTGATGTCTAGACAGGTAAAAACTTAAGTTTTCCAAATCCTCGCAGCCTCCCTCGTATCTCGTAGAGACAGAGCAAAGGAAGTCCTTTGTCAATCCGCAGCAATTCCTAAGGAATTGTGCCAGAGCCCCCAAGAGCTCCAAACGACGACGCAGTATCCACTTGATGACTGCAGTGTCCACTACAAGATAAGGAAAGAAAAAGTCTTTTACCTTGTCCAGAATTAATTCCACTCAGTAGGTTTTAGTTGAAACCTTAAGGAAGCCAGGGAGGTCAATAGTCTGAGCATAGGAGGCATGGAGGACTTCCTAACTGATTGGATTTGAAGCATGAGGGAAGAAGATGGAGTAAAAAATAAATAAATAAATAAATATGAAAGATCAGTATAATGTGGCACATTCAAAAATTAGGCTTAAAAAGGGGAGCAAGTTTTGAGAGACAGATAATTTTGAATGGATAGATTTTAAGGTTGTCAGTGGGATGCCCAGGGGACATCTTTGCCTATGTGAATCTAGAGCTCCATAAAGAGGTTAGGACTGAAGAGAGAGATATGAAGGGGCCTTTGGAGAACAAGTTCTACATGATTATTTGAGGAGGAAGAACTACCATATTCAGCTAGGGGGAAATCAGGAACAGCTTCTCAAAGAAGCTTAGCTGTTGTACTGAAGTTCCCTTTTAATGTGGTGACCCAGTTTCTCCAATTGTCCTATTTAGTTATTCTGCCTCAGGTTATAACCTTTCCCTCTTAATGTTTGATGAGATAAAGGTCTACCTCAGTTGCTCTGCCCGAAAACTCCAGGCTATAGTCATTCCCTCTTAAATGGTTGATGAGATAAAGGTTTTATATCTTTAGGTTATAGATATTCCTTCTCCATCCTAGAAAATAGAGATAGTGCCAGTTTTCTAAAGTTATTGTGAGAATCAAATAAAGAGATAGTGCCAGTCTCCAAAAGTGTTGTGAGAACTAAATAAATAAAGTACTTTGCAGTACAAAGACCTGGGGGCTGGAAAAGAGATTGATGATCTAGGGGGACAGTTCATAGGAAGTTTGTGGGAATTGCATGTTAGGGAAGTTTGTGAAGTGAGTCTAGAGGCAAGCAAAAGCCAGACTGTGGTTCAGTTTAAAATTTAAGATATATTTAAAATAGCAAAGAGATGGTAGAACTTGAGGGGTGACACCTTCCATTGCTCTCATTCTGCTCAATAGAGTGAGAGGCAATCATAATTGAAGAAGAGTAGGAAATGTAGTTGAATAAATAAAGAGAGTAAAATTTGTATTTTCACTGTGTTGTAATAATCACTGTGTTGAGGTGGCACAGTAAATAAGTATCAGGACTGGGGTCAGGAAGACTTGTCTTTCAGAGTTAACATCTGTCCTCAGACACTAGCTGTGTGATTCTGGGTAAGTCACGTGACTGTGTTTGCCTCAGTTTCTCATTTGTAAAATGATCTAGAGAAGGAAATGATGAATTATTTGAGTATCTTTGCCAAGAAAGCCCTAAATGGAGTCACAAAGAGTGACTCTCACAGAGAGTTTGGACGTGACTGAAATCAAACAACAATAATCACTGTGGGATATGAAATAGGGAGAAGGAGTTTGTGGTGCAAGGATTGTACACCTGCAGTGTAGGAAGATCTGAGGTTACAGTTATGTACAGTTTTTGGGACAGTGGGGTGTAGACACCTGGGGGATTAGTTGCATCTTTGAGGGCCAGTGATTGCATTTCATAGACTCACAAAAATGTCCTATCAGTCCTGACACTGGGATTTTTGTGTGCTCCAGACAGTGACCTCTCTAGGGAGCACAGATTTAGAAGAGAGTTATGAATAAGGAAATATGAAAATAGAATGTCCCTTTGTTGGAAGCTGCCATTTTTTTCTTTGCTGTTCTGTCAGATTGAAATGGTTCTGCCTCTAGGGTCCCACTCACTTATATCTTCCTCCCTTAGGACAGCACACCTGGGGAGCTGTGGAGAATATTCTTGGATGAAAAATGAGTGTGCGTTACAAATATGTTTTGCTAGATACCTAATCCATTTTCTGAGTTATTTATGGAAAGCTTTCCTTTGCCATATAGTGCTTTAAGAAGAGCTGCCTTTTAAATAATAGAATGGCAATTCATAGTTTCAGAGGAGTTCAAAAGCTTTGCTGATGTGATCTGATCCCTGGCACATCCCCCAACATGGCGGGGAGGGGGGCCTATTCTTTCCTTCAGTTTATAGAGAAACTGATAGTTCCAGGTTTGGAACTGGAAATGATTCAGCAGTCAGAGGATCTGGTTCACATGGAACTTCTAACTTGTTACCTTGGTGATCTTAAGTTTATTACCGAACATCCCTGGACCTTACTTTCCTCATCCGTAAAGTAAGGTGGGCCTCTGAGAGAACCTTCCAGCTGGAGACCTGATCCTATGACTCCCATTTTCCAAATCTGCAGAAACCCACATTGCTAATATTTCTAATTCTTCTTTTGCTAAGAGAAGCAAACTGGTCCTTGTGTGAACCAGTTCATTCCCAGTCCTGTCCCTTCCTAAGCACACCTCCTACTGCTTAATTTTCCTCCCAGGGTTAACATTTTTCTGAGAAAGAAAGCCGCTCTGGTGATAATTTTCTTGTCGAGGTTTTAAAAATCTTTGTTGCAGGCCTGTCTAGTGGCAAGTATCCAGTTGGTGAAGATCATGAAGTTCTTTCCTCCTTAAATTGCATAACCTTTCATTCTTGTTTTGAACCAAGTCTCTGTTTTTTGAGTTCCTAAGAGAGGATGCCTTTTTAAACTGTGTGTATTTTTGTTTTGCAGGTTAGTGGGTCAGAGAAGAGCTTTGGGCTGCCTGGAATTTCCTGGGTTTTCTGGCTGGTGAGTCTTCAGCTCATCCTGTACTGTATACTGATTAGTTGTCAGATGAATAGTCAGGTAAGATCAGGAAAACCTAAAGTTAGCCAACTTTAAATTTATGTAAAGAAGTTGCTAGATAATCCTGAGGGTTCTATGCATCAGTCCTTATTCTTTTTTATATTTAATGGGCCCCCCTCTGAATGAATGAGCACTTTATTTGGGGCATTTATTAAGAGCTTCCTGAATGCTAAGCTATTGTACATAGCATGGGGAAATAAATATATAATGCCTGTAAGAAACTTAACCTTCTAATGGAGGGAGACAACACCTATTGAAGGATTCAGCTTTCAAGTCTAGTGGAAAAGTCTCATGGTCCTCTGGGTACAGCAGTTGTACACATGTTAATGTCTCTTCTTTAATGTCATTTCCACTGATAAAATAACTACTTGTTGATGAAGCACTGGACAATGCCAAGGACTCTAGTGCAAAAACGCTCTTCAGTAGTAGATCCTTTTTCAAAGGTTAAAGTTTTAAAATGTATTCAATAAAATGCATAGGATTGCAAAGAAAATCAATTATGTTGAAATACAATTATCAAAAGATTTTAAAAGTTCATGGACCTTCTGTTAAGATTCCCTCAGGGTTTTTTTTCCTAGGCTCAGTCAAGGCCCCTTTTTTAATGAGTTAGAATGTTTCTCAATGTTTTTGTGGAAGGTTGCCATATAGTGGAAGACAGATACAGCTTTCAATTTTCTGATTTGGATTTTCACATGTGTCACTGAGAGTGAGAATAATAATAGTAGCTAACATAGGTAGCACTTTATGTTCTGCAAAGCACTTAGATGTTGAGTCTCATAACAACCTTAGGAAGTTGGTGCTATTATCTATTTTCTAAACTGAAAAAAGTGAGACAGTAGTTCATTTACTTAATTAGGGACAGATAGCTATTAAATATCTGAGGCAAGATTCAACTCAGGACTTGCTGACTCTGAAGCCCCAGGATTTTGTTCACTATACCTCTTCTCTTAGCTTTCTGGGGCCACTAGCTTCTCTTTGAGTCAGTTTGGGGGGCCATTATCTTTGACCTTTAGATTTCCTCTTTTCCCTATTTTCTACATCTTCCCTGACCAGTCACTCCTAATTCAGGTCTTTTAGTCTCTTGAAATATCTGAGCCCTATAATTTGCTATACATGAGCACTCATTTTACTTCTCTTTTCTTCTTCTGCCACCTGTAACTTCCACCCTATGCCATCTTTCTTTTTTTCTTTTTCTTTTAAAGCTTTTTAATCTCTAAAACATATGCATAATCTTCAACATCCAACTTTGCAAAACCTTGTTCCAAATTTTTCCCTCCCTTCCCCCATACTTCCTCCCCTAGATGGCAAGTATTGCAATATATATTAAATATATGCAATTCTTCCACACACATTTCCACAATTATCATGCTGCACAAGAAAAATCAGATCAAAAAGGAAAAAAAATGAGAAAGAAAACAAAATGCAAACAAATAAAAAGAAAAAAGTGAAAATACTATGTTGTGTTCCACATTCAATCTCCACAATCCTCTCTCTGGGTGCAGATGGCCCTTTCCATCACAATTCATTGGAACTCTGCCACCTCTTTCCATCTACTCCTTGCAGACACATCATGGATTGATATCAGCGAGAGACCTTAGAGGTGCTTTAATCTAGCCCACTCTTTTTATAGATGTGGAGGGTGGGTCTCCAAATATTCAAGTGACTAGCCCAATATCATGCAATTATAATTTTTACAACCACAAATTATAAACATACAGTAAATTTACATGGCATATACAGATATTTGTTGTTGATCAACTCTGATGTTCTTTGGCTGTGACTCATAACTAGTGAATAAATAATAAATACATCTTTTGATGGGATGAACATTTGAGTATTGTTTTCTTTTGATATACAATGCCCTACATGAATTACATGTTTGAGAGTGGGATTGTTGCCTAACAATGAGCTTGCCTTTCTATCTTAGCATTTCTTGGATATGAGAGAACTGTGCTTGCAGAATAACTAGGTCATTGATATCTATTTTGAAGTGAATGTGACCACAGCTACATGAATATTTAATTTCCGGATCAAATCCTGTTGGACTGGTTTACTGGGGAAGCAGGCAGCAAGCACTCCCTTGTTGGTCATATGGGTATTTATAAAGTGTTAAGAGTCTGAGGGTAATGAAGCACTTGAGTTCTGCTTTCTAGGGAGCAGTATAGAGGTTTTTAAAAACCCTCAGGAAAAGGACTGCATCTTTTATTCCCCTTAACTAGTTCTGTGGTATAGTCTGAAAATCATTGGCTCTTAGTGACTGCTCCCATTTTTAATTTTGGGTGAATCTGGTTTTTTCATTCTTTTGCACAGTCATCTCACATTTTAACTTTGCTAATGAAGCTCTTTCTAAAGACCTGATAAGCTCTGCAAATTGAAGTCACCAGAGCTCTGAGTTCTGGATATACCTCAGTGTTCAAGTATCAAGATATCACTATTTAGTGGAGCTTGGTTTAAAATTGATTAAGGCACTTTTAAAAGTGTGCAGGATTGCATTGGGTTCTCACTTGGTATAATCTAACAGGACCCAGGATTTGTGGTAGTTCAGTGAGTTTGCTCCAGTTTCCCTACTACTAACGTCTCTGGTTTCCTTTAAAGCTGAACTAAAGTTCCATTTCCTATGAGAAGCTTTCTCCAACTCCTCCGAATTCCAGGGCCTTCCCTTTGCTACTTGCTATTTATTTTATTTATCTTATTTATATAGCTTTGTATGTATGTGTTTTCAGATTCTCCCTGAACTCCTAGAGGACTAGGACTGTCTTTTGCCCCCTTTTCTCCCCAATGCTTAACATAGTGGGGTTTTTTTTATTATAATAACTTTTTATTGACAGAACCCATGCCAGGGCAATTTTTTACATTATCCCTTGAACTCACTTCTGTTCCGATTTTTCCCCTCTCTCCCTCCACCCCCTCCCCTAGATGGCAAATATTCTTATATATGTTAAATAACATAGTGGGTTTAATACATGTTTACTGAATTGAATTGAATTAGGCTTTTGAAATTTTTTGTTATTTTTCATTCAAATATAGCTCTAGTTGAGTACTTAAGTAGCTCTTTTCCCACATAAATACCTGTTTATACTAAGTCTAAAAAATGTACACCTAACATGTTGCCATATTTACCTGAAAAATCCATCCTTTTTTTTTTTTGTCCCCTGCACTTGTCACCATTTTAAGGAGAAACAGGATACTTTTTTCTTTCTACAACTGTTGTCTCTCCCTCAACCCCTCCATTGTCCTTTTCCTGTTGGTATTGCCCTCAACAACAGCAGTCCTGAACTTCTGAAGGCTTGGAAAGAGCAACCAAAGAAGTGTTTAATTAAAAGTCTGTTTTCAGAAAGTAAAAAAAAAGACTGTGAAACTACTGTTTACTGTTTTTCAGCTGCTCTTATTAAACTTTCAATCATTGTGTTCCAAAAGGGAATCCAGCCAGAGCGGCAAGAAAGGAAGAATCATTTTTTTTTCCTAGCTATAATCCTCACAAGAAACAGGATCACCTAAGTGAAACTCAGATTTCCTTCTCCTTCTCCTCTTCTCTTCCCCTTTGTCCTTTTAATCTTTAACATTTTTTTTTCTAGAGTTTGGGGAAATTATGCAAGTAAGCAGGCATATTTTATATCATAAGGACTCATAAAACTTTAGACTCTTTCCTCAGCTCAGGTTCACCTTAGTGCTTGGGGGTTAAGGTAGTGCTGAACTCAGAAATCTCTAAAGTCTCAATATTTTCTGCATTTTTGATCACTGAATTGGTGTCTTTCTTTGTACTTTGTAAAGATGAATAAACTGAAGTTGGAAGGGACCTCAAAAGTCATATGGGATAAATTTGAGCATTGATGAAGCAGGTCCAAACTATTTGTCCAAGGGCACAGATGTGAGAAGTGGGATTTGAACTTAGGTCCTCTGCCTCTAAAAGCCAGTGAGCTTTTGAGTGAGCCAGGGAGTACCATGCTGTGTTTTTGGAGGAAACTACAGATGGAAGGTTATATTTTGGGACTTTAGGAACTCTGATTTTATGAAAATCACTTCTTCCTGACTTTTCAGAGTTAGTAAAGCCCTCGGTTGATGGAGCCAGTGGGCTAATGTCAGATAAGTGATAGATAGTCCAGTATTGGAAAAACAGAATGATTTAACAGCATTTGATTTACTGAGTTTTTCTGTTTCTTCCACTGTTCTCCATATATGGATTGACTTTTTCCTCTTCTCCTTACCTTTTCAAGAATTCTGATCCATCTCTTAAAAGCCAGTTCAGATACTGCCTTCTCCATGAAGCCATCTCTGATTTCTACCCTCAGCTACCATTTATATAGCCCTATAGATTTGCAAAACCTTTTTTACATATATAAGTGTCCCAAAAATTTTGATGCAACTTTAAGCTAGTTTAGGAAAGATTCTAACTTGGATTTTCCTGGCTTTAAGTCCAGTGTTATATTTACAACACCACCTAGTTGCCCTTCTCCACTGACTGATCATGATCCCTTTTGCATTTGACTCTATAGTATCTTTTAGAATGTTGTCTCTTTTGTATAATTACCTATGTTTTTACTGTTTTGTCCTGCTAGTCTGTAAATTCCACAAGGCAGGGACAGTATCTTAGCCTTGTATCACTCTTTGAACCTAGCACAGTGTTCTTTAGCCAGTTTATAGATAGATAGATAGATATTTGTTAACTAAGAAAAGAGAGTGGGATAGTGGAGAGAATATTGTCTTCAGGGCCAGGAAGACCTGGACCCAGTTTGAGATTTGCCCCTGACATATACAGGTAACTTTCTAAAACTATTAATTAAAGGTGGTTTCTAGTGTTTGTACTGGGAATTGGTGATTGGGATGGGAAATTGAGCTTTCATTAGGATCTAATTAATTAAGTTCTTGGAATCTGCTATCAGTAAAGGGATCTGCAAGAAAAAATAGTGTCTTAGAAGAAAACAAAGAACTTTCTGGAATCAAAAGGTGACATTTCCCTGCTGAAACTGAAGTAACAATATCAACTATTAAAACAGAAAATGCATCATCTAGTATTTTGGAGGCAGCCTAACGAAAAGCAAAGCAAAGAAAATCCTGCCATCAGTAGATCAGATAAAAACTGCATGCTAAAGTCATTGACCATGGTCCCCCTGCGTGATTCTACTCTCAGAACTATCTACATAAAAATAAACATTTGAAATGTGAAAGGTCCAAGGGAATAGATAGTATTTCCAAGGTGCCTGGTTTTATTCAGCCTTTGGTTCTTAAAATGGGCGTCTGTTCTTCTGTTTACCTAGGCCAGAGTCTGGTTTCCCTTTCGAAAGTTCAGGTCCTCAGTAAGGACTCTTGGGAGAAAAGGACAATTTGATCATAAACACACAGGGGGAGGGGCCATTTAGTCCAACTCCCTCATTTTGAAGATGAAGAAACTAAAGCCAGTTGTAGACAATAGATCATCTTTTATTATCACATTAAGTTATGGAAACATTTGTTTTGTTCCATAAAATTAAAAAAAGGAAATCTAATGCTCTTGATACTATCCCCATACCCAAAAGAAACTCAGGCCCAGAGAAAGATGAATTGCTCAGAGATAACCAGATGATAATTAGCTAAGAGGGAATTAGAACCAGATCCTCTTACAGGAGTAAGAATCCCTGCCCTACAAATAGTTGATTATTTTTCACCAATTTCTTTCTTTTGTTACAAGTATTCAGTACAGGGTTTTTGTTCTTGCTCTGCCACCAATTAGTTAGATAATTTGGACAAGTCAACTTGTCTAGATTTCAGTTCCTGTATTTATAAAATGAGTTTAGATTTGATCTCTAAAAAAGCTAGTGATTAGGGTGGATCGAGCCATCTCTCATACTGGCTCAGGGACCTAAGGCAAGATTTTTGTCTGCCTCATTTTCCTCATCTGTAAAATGGAAACAATAATAGTACCTATTCCCTAAGGTTGTTGTGAGGATCAAATGAGATAATTTTTATAAAGCATTTAGCATAGTACCCAACACATAGACCCAGTAGCATTCTGTCATCATCATCATTATCGTAACTGAGGGACCCTTCAGCTCTATCCTACTGTTAAATTATTGTAGGGCAGGGATTCTTAACTTGGATGTACAGGAATTTGTTTTAAAAAATATTTTGATGAATATATTTCAGTATAATTGGTCTCCTTTGTAATTCTGTGACTTTAGTTTTAATGTATTAAAAAATATTACTCTGAGGTCTGTAGGCTTCATCTGATTGCTAAAGGGTACACACACACACACACAATGAAGAAATCCCTGTCTAGAGGATAATGTGGTCATAGAATATTTTATTTCCTTTGTAGGGACCTGAGCAATGGGCTTAAGGCAGTTCAGATCATTATACATTTCTGAAAAAGGACATATATGATCCCTTTAGTTAGCTATTTTTCTTTTTATTTTTTCCTTTCTTTTATTTCTGTTTCAATTGTTCCTAAATTGTCTTCTGCCTTTATATGTCAGGGACCTGTGATTCTGTTCATGTGAGGACTCCCCTTCACTGATCTGAAACCCATTCATAATTTAAAGGCTTTTAGAGAGTTATTTCAAGCTCAAAGGAATTGTGACTTCACAGGATCATACAGTTAATAAATGTCATAGGAGGGATATGAATCCAGGGAGGTATTCAATGTCCAGTCCCCACGGATTAGACCACACTTTCTTTCCTGTTCATTAAGTCTCATTTAAGTGGTTCTCCTTAGCTGTACACTTTTAATGGTACATTTTTGTAGATGTGTTCTAACAGAAAGTCAGAGATGAGGGCAAGCTAGGTGGTGCCATGGTGCACAGAGCACTCACTGGGCCTGGAGTCAGGAAGGCTCATCTTCAGGAGTTCAAAGCCAACCTCGGACACTTACTAGCACTTAATCCTATTTGTCTTAGTTTCCTTATTTGTAAAATGAGGGGGAGAAGAAAAATACAAACCACTTCAATATCTTTGCCAAGAAAACGCCAAATGGGGTCACAAAGAGTCAGATCTGACTGAAAATGAAAAAACGACTGAGCAACAAAAATAAGGCTGGTGGGTTGGGATTGAGTTAAATCCAAGATTTGGTTGGATGCAGTTCATGTGGTTGGAGTTTTACTAGTGCTCCAATATTGAATGCTGTCATAGTCATGTTAAGAATCAAGGCTACTGTGTTCTTGGTGACTTGAAGAGGACTAACCACTGAAACTTTATTTTAAGTAAAATATATAATAAATTTTCTTCATAGTCTGACCTTTCTGCTTTGGTATGGCCTTGACAGCTCTCCTTTTGTTTGGGCCTCTTGGAAGAGCTTTCCGGTGGGGGCAGGGTGTGGAGTGGTCCACATCCTCCTTGAAACTGTAGATTCCCTTTGTTATATCCTACTGTTTGCACCAAGCTATGCTTTGCATCTGTCTTCAGTCAACCTTATCTTGACTTTCGGTTTCTTCCAGAGGATGGAATTAATTGAGTTGTCTGCAGCCCACTTTCTGCCTAATTAAACACTGGCCTGACAAACCTTGCCAACCCACCTAGTTTTTGTATTTTTTTATTACCTGATGTTGAAGGTTGGCTTTGTCACTGTGTCATGCTTGTGTCTTACTGATAACTGGGAAGCTGAATTTGTTATTTGTCTTGGATTTGCTTTGTTAAGTCAATTACTTAAAAAAAAAATAGTACAGTATTGCCATCTCTTAACTTTAACTTTTGAATTTCCTTTCTGCTTCTTTTGGAAAAATTTTAGAAACTTTAGAGGTGATTGATTGATGTTATAAAAGAAATTGCATCAATCATCTAACATTTATTCAGTCCCCAATGTGTCTGTCCAGAGCACTGTGTTAAACTCCAGGAGAAAGAGATCCTTGAGTAAGATAGTCTGCCTGCATGGAACTTCAGTTAAATAAAGAAAAATATGAAGGACACTTGTGATTATAATATATCATAAATACATTAGAGAGGCATAAACAGTGCTCTTGGAGTTCTTGAAAGACCTTAAATTAATAAGGAACAATATGAAGTGCACTTGTAATGATAATACAAATAATACATCATAAATACTCCATAGAAGGATGGGAGTACTTTGGGGATTCTGAGGTAAAATAGTCAGCCTGACTTTGAGAAGTCTATGGAAGAGGTGATATTTGAGTTCATAGGCTATTAAGTTTAGACCCTTTTACAGTCCAGAAAGATTGAGTTTTAAAGGCTAGATAGTGTTGAATGTTTAGGAAAATGTTGCAGTTGCACAGAATAAAAATACAACTAAGTGAAAAACAAGAGTATTCTTAAATTTAGTCCAGATACGCAGTGAATTTCCAGGTCTTGAGCTTATTGTTTTTGCTTTAATAGTATTTTATTTTTTCCAATTACATGTAAAGGCAAATTTTAGCACTTTAAAAATTTTTTTTGAATTTTCTCCCTTTATCCCTTAAATTTCCCCCCTCCCTAAAATGGTAAACAATTTGATATAGATTATATATGCGCAATCAGGTAAGACATTTTCATATTAGTAATGTTGTGAAAGAAGAAACAGACCAAAAGGAAGAAAAAAAAACCCATAAAAATAATGCTTTGATCTGCATTCGGACTTCATCAGTTCTTTCTCTGGATGTGGATAGCATTTTCCCTCATGAGTCCTTGAAATTGTCTTGGATCATTGTATTGCTGAGAATAGCCAAGTCCTTCATAGTTGATATGTGTAGTACAATGTTACTATTTTTGTGTATAATGTTCTCCTGGTTCTGCTCACATCACTTTGCAATAGTTCATGTAAATCTTTCCAGATATTCCTGAAATCAGTCTGCTAACCACTTCTTAGAACACAGAAGTGTTTCATTACATTCACAGCTTATTTAGCCATTTCCCAATTGATGGTCATCTCCTCAGTTCTAGTACTTTGCCAACACAAAAATAGCTGCTATAAATATTTTTATACAAATAGATATTTCCTTTTCCCTTTAAAAAAAAAATCTCTTTGGGATACCAGCTAATGAGCTTTTTAGAAGTTGTTAAGATTAAGCACTGATTCTTTCAGAAGAGCAAGAGATCACTGGGAGGAAATTCATTCTCTGTCTTTGCCATATATTATCTTTTATATATTACCTGCCATGTAAATTGTGACATGCCAGTAAACTGTGTTAGAGCCTGGATATGAATAGAACCTAGCCTCTTCTGTTAGATGGTTGACAACCTATTTTGGTCCAGACATTTGATTTCATTACTTTGGGGAGCTCTCAGGGTGAATGAGCAAGTGTTCTGCTATTTAGAGTTTTAGAAGGTTGGTCTGGGGGTGAGACTGGGAAGTTTGGTCATTTGCCTCTGGTAACATAGCCTGCAAGTGTCAGAGACTGGACTGAGGCTAAGGGTGGCTCTACCAATTACACATGAGGTAAGGTAGTCTGAAAACCTAGAGATTGCATATTCTGTCCTTTTGACTGGTTCTGTATGGTTGAAGAGCTTATTTAAAAATACCACAGAATATTTGGTGGCTCCTATTGAACCCTGACCTAAAAGTATTTTAATATTGACTGTAATGCTAGTCCAGTAGATTAGGGGAATGCTATACTTATAATTTACCTAGATTTAAGGGAAAGCTTTTTGTGCCTAGCTCCTTCCTTACAGATGACACTCTAGATGGTGGGGATTTTCCCTGGCGTCCCTGCATGTCTAGAATCCTCTCTATCCTCATCTCTGCTTTGGCTTCCCTGGCTTTCTTCAAGTCTGAGCTAAAATTCCACTTCTACAAGAAGACTTTCCCAATACATCTTAATGCTAAGGCCTTTTCTTTCTGATTCTCTCCAACTTATTCTTGTATATGTCTTGTTTGTACATAGTTGTTCATATTTTATTCATCTATCAGTGAGAAAAAGAATAAAAAGACATATTTCATTAAGAAAAATTTGGAGATGGACTAACTTTTCTTGCTTTTCTGAATATATATTCTTCCCTCCTGCCCCTTCCTCTACAATAGAATACAAGCTCCTTGAGGGCAGAGACTAATTTTTTAAAAAATGTCTTCAGCACATAGTAAGTGCTTGATAAATTGTTGGTGAATGAACTCCCTGACCATTATAGTGTATATGAGGATTTTTAAGATCTCAGAATTTCCATTTCTGAGGACTTTTAAGATGGATAAACCTACTTATTATATAGATTGTTTAGGGTCAATCTTGTTTAAAGAATCTCACAAAGCCCTAATGAAATTGATTCTTGATTGTTCCTGTTGAATACTTTATTTTTGGGTCTGGTATGCAAGAGAATAGGAAGTTGGAACAGGATAGAAAATTGGAAGAAAATACATGTAGTAGTTGGATTCATTTTAACAAACATTAATGCACTTTGCTAAGTATTGGGGAAATGCTGAAAATGGTGAAGTCTCTGTTCACAATGAGTTTACAATAAAGTTAATATGGTTTGGGCAATTTTTAGTGAATTACAGACCAATAAGGAAGTATGGTCTTATTTAGGAACTAGCCATCCAGTCATTCCTGTTGGACATACTTTTTAATCAGAATATAATTTATTTATAAAAATATAATGTTCTAGCTTTTTGTGTGTTTTGTCTTGCCCCTTTAGAGTGTAAGCTCCTTGGGAGAGGGGGCAGGGAGTAATCCTTAGCACTTAGAACAGTGCTGGCACATAGTAGGTGCTTAATAAATGCTTATTGACTGACAATATATATTTATATATTGGCTGACTGACTTTAATAACCTCCTTTTCTATCACCAGTGTCAAGTGCATCACAAGTATATAATACTTGTTGACTACTTCACTAAGCAGTACCAGTTGTTTCTTAATCTTGATCTATTTGCAGCATTTGATGCTGTTGATTCTTTTTTGGAGTATCTTTTCCTCCTTTGATTTCTTGATCACCAGTTTACCTGATACCTCTTGGATTGTTCCTTTTGTGGGATTTTCCCCTTTCCCCCCAATCTACATTTGGATGTCTAGTTCCATGGTTTCAGTCATCATTTGTATTCAGTTGACCCTAAAACTACATGTAGCTCTCTAAACATTCCTTAGGGCTCTCTAGTCCCTTGTTTCTAAATAAGCGTGCTCCAGATGTCTTCTTAACTTGTGGATCACTCAAATTTAACTCATCCAAACCATAAAATTCAATGTCTATTAAATTTCTATTCATCCTCCTTCCCATCCCCAACAAGCTGTTCCTTCTAACTTCCCTATATTTCTTAATGGCAACACTATCTAATTATCCAGGCTCAAAACTACATTTATCTTTGACACATATCTCTCCTTCCACAAGACCTCTTCCCATCCTTTTCCACTCTGATTATGACCATTTTATTGCAGGCCCTCACTACCCTTTAACTCATTACCCTTTTAACTGGTTTCACAGTGAATACTTCCTTCTACTCTATTATTTAGCACATTGTCAAAGTAACCCTTCTAATGTATAGGACTGGATACTTCATTCCTCTACTCAAAAACCTGTAGTAACTTTCTGTTACCTAAAGGATAAAACACAAATGGCTTACTTTGACATTCAAGGCCATCCAATTTTGATTCATATTGAATCGAAAAAATTGGTTCTAGGTGAACTAGTTTACTTGCCATCTTTTTTATTCTAACCTCTGAAGGTTCATACTATCACTTTGCATCTCCATCTCCTCCATTATTCTAGGTGTTTTTTATACCTATTTTAATACTAGATATATCTCTAAATTGAAGCGAGACTGTTATTTTTCATCATTGACTCTGCAGGGACTAACTTGCTTTGCACATGGTAGGCACTTCCTAAGTGTTTAAATTGGATTGAAGTGCCTTGATTGTTTCACATTACTTGCCAGTGAATCTCTAAGCTGGGATGTGGAGGTGGTTGGTTGGAACGGACTGTGTTTGCTTTCTACTTTCTGTATAACCTGTGGTGCCAATAGGTAGGCGGCTCTCAACGGCATTTGTGATGTCAGGAGGAAGTGAGTCAGATAATGTGAGGAAATGTACCAGTATAGGTCTGTCTAGAGTATACTCAAGGGGAGTTATTAAAGGCTTTTCAGTTAGTGAAATGCCACTGTGATATTTATTTTTTAGGAGAGTTTTTGAATTGGCAAAGAGCTTTATCAAAGCTTTTGCAGGAGCTCAGATACATTTGCATTGTTCAATCATTTCAGTTTTGGTCGACTCTTTGTGACCCCACTTAAGATTTTCTTGGCAAAGGTAGTGAAGTGGTTTGCCATTTCCTTCTCAAACTGAGATGAAGCTACTGAGGCAAATGGGGTGAAGTGATTTGCCCAGAGTCACACAGCTAATTAAGTGTCTAAGGTCAAATTTGAACTCAGGTCCTCCTAACTCCTTTATCAACTACATATCTAACTTGGATATAAGGTGATAATAATCTGAACTCTAAGGTGGTGGTAGTGTGAGTGGATGGAGACTAGGGAGAAGCCTGTTCTGGACTCATGACTCAGGGAAATGAAAAGGCTTTGAACCTGCATGGTGTAACATGACAACAAATGTATGAGTCTCAAAAACAGTCAAGTCAGGAAAAAGAGCTATTTTAGGGGAAGGATTTGGAGTGATAGTTTCTAGTGGAGATGTCCACCACACAGTTGGAAATGTGAGAACAGAGTTTACAAGAGAAGAATAAGAGATGTAAATTTGGGAGTCATCAACAAAAAATAGATGTGATTTCCATAAAATATATATAAAGAAGCAGTGAGTTGAGCATTAAAATGGAGATAACATCCACATTTAGGATAATCTGCAAAGGAGGCAGAATGATTATATAATTGGAAGGACTTTATAGGGTTAGGCTTAGGTCCAAGTCATATCTGAAAAGACTCCCTCTCCCTTTCCCCGCCTTTTAAGCATCCCTGACAAGTAGTCTTTTAGAATCTGCTGGAAAGTTTCCAGTGGTGGAGAACTCATTACCAAAAATGAAGGACCAACTCATTTGTAAAATGGGGCACATGAAAGTGAGTTATTATCGACTTAGTCACTCCAGCCTCTCAAACCAGCAGCTGTAGGGAAATGTCAAACCAAGGAGTTTGACATTGATTGGTCAGGACTCCTGGCTGATGAGTTGAGGGAACCCGTGAATGACCAAACATTTAAAAAATATCTACTGCGTTCCAGGCATTGTGTTAACCAGAAAAGTGAGACAGTCTCTGTTTTCAAGATGCTTACCTTGTTTAAACCTGCATAGCTGGTTGATACTCATAGAATAGGCAATCTATTTTCATATGATTGGTGAAGTCCAGGAAGAATGAATTGAAGGAATTTAGCTTGAAATTTAGTCCTTGTAAAATAAAGACTATGTTAGTCAAAGGATAAAGAGCATGTCTCATTTCTAACTCTTTCTTTCCCTTTCTCCTTTCCTCCACCCACTTCTTTATGACAGACCCCTGGTGTGCTTTCCTGATCATTTTGCTGAGTTGAATAACCAGAAAATAAAACCAACCAAACAAAAACTCATGTTTCATATGCTATAAGTTTGATTTTTGCTCAGAGACCGATTATTTCTACTTTATTTCCACTCAACTCTTGCCATCCCTTGGCTTAATTACTTAAGTGATCACAGTCATCTTGGAAAACTTTTGACCTTTCCCTTTTATTTTTTTATTCTGCCTTTGTATTTTGTCTGCATTTGGAAATGTTCAGTATTATCTTCATGCTAATTAGTGTGTCAACTGCCTATCTATTTAGAGAAGTTTGCCTAATTTAGCTTTTTTATCTTGTAGATAAGGGCAACTAGTTGGTGCAATAGATAGACAATCATTGGATTTGGCACCTGGAAGACTCATCATCATGAATTCAAATCCAGCTTCAGACACTTAGTAGCTATGAGAAGCTGGGCAAGTCACTTAACCTTATCTGTATAGTGGACTGCAGAAGGAAATGGCAAACCATTTCACTGATAAAAATCCCAAAAATTGGGTCATGAGGAGTCAGCCATGTGTGAACAGCAAACATCTCTCTAGATGAATCGGAATGGATTTTTCTTTCTTGCTTTAAACCTATTAACAATGTTTTGCTCTTCATATTCTGAAATGATGCTATAAGCCCCACTATTTAGTGGAAATGTGAGACAATCAACTGAGAGGGAATTATGAGGGACTGGGAAAATATTCTTGCAGAAAATATGACTTTAGCTGAGGCTTGAAGGAAACCATTGACTTAATAGAAGAAATAACCCTGAAATACTTTTTCTAGTTCTCTGTTCTAAGTAGTGGAAGGAATATAGCCATAAACTAAAAGCCAGTGAACTAATATGCTTTAATCCTCTATTATCGTGTTTTTTTTTCCTTTCTCAGGTTTTGATTTTTGAATTCTTTCCAGACCATAATAACTTTAGCAAATCAAGAAATCATTCTCGCTCTTTCCCTCTAAAGTCCAGCCTTCGTTTTTATTTTTGTTGAATTCTAATGTTGTGATCATCTAATTCATACTAATCTAAATCACACTAATTCAGCATGAAGTCAGGGAAAAGTGCAGAGGGGAAGGTTACTAAAATTTAAAGAAATGAATGTGGCTACATAAGGAATTCATTGATGAGCTTCATTTTTTAAAAGGAACAGTGTACAATAGAGGAGTTCAGTATGGATTACTAAGGACAGGTAACCAAACAACCATCTAGTCCATCAAGAATAGCATCTGGCTAAAGACCAAAAGGAGTTTAAGTCTGAAATAGATTGTAGGAGCAAAAACAAAGGGCTTTTGAAAAGCCTGTTAGTGGTCAGAGGAAGATAAAGAAAGGGTAGATGGAAAACTAGTAATAGTTAAGGAAGTAGAACAGAATCATTCCATTCAATTCCTCTTTTGCCTCTTCCCTTTCTCCCATTCCACCTTCTCCTCTTCCCCCAGTTACTAAGGACTATGAATTCCAAACAGGAAAGAGTGTAGCCAAAAAAAAAAAAGGGAAGTACAGACCCTGTAAAAAGCAAAACAAAACTCCTATATTCCCTCAATAAATTCAAGTTCTCTGACTCCAATAAAAGCTGGAAATGTGACCATGCATAAGTCTCTGTCAACATCTGATTTGATGACTTCAGGAGAATGGAAGGATTGGAATTAGAAAGATATCAGGGTTTTTATGAGGAGGGAAGAAGACAGTTGTCTTGTCCTATATCCTGGTGAGTTCCATAATGTTAATTCTGGGAGAAGATCCAGAACAGATTACTGAAGTGATATTTTGTAAATCCTTAGAAAAGGAGGTGATAATTACAGGAAACCAGCATAGGTTCATTTAGAACAAATCTGGCCATATTTATTTCCTTTGAGTGGACTCTTAATACCTGTCTATTAAATCAATTGATCAGTAAACATTTTTAAAGTACCTGCTTTGTACCAGGAACTTTGCTAAATACCTGCCTGTATTACCACTGTGCAGTCTAACATGGGAGGCAACATGCAAACAAATATATATAAAGCGGACTATGAAAAGGATTAATAAGAAACAATTAACAGGGAAGGCACTAGAATTAAGAGGAGTTAGGAAAGGTTTCCTGTAAGTGGACAGTTATTACTAGGCTGCTTT
Organism: Antechinus flavipes; assembly: GCF_016432865.1. Lineage (NCBI taxonomy): Eukaryota > Metazoa > Chordata > Mammalia > Dasyuromorphia > Dasyuridae > Antechinus > Antechinus flavipes. The sequence goes on along the minus strand of NC_067400.1, from coordinate 487,010,714 downwards.
AGAGACATAATATATTTGAATTCCAGCAAGGCATTTGACTGTGTTTCATGATGTCTTAGTAACTAGATTGGAGGGATGCAAACTGCATGATAACATAATTATGTCAATTGAGAACTGGTCAAAAGAGTTGAACCTCCCTCCATGGACATCTTCAAGAAGAGGATGGCTGATGTCAATCTGGAGATCTTGAACAGAGTAACATGTGGCTCTGTCCTTGGCCCGTTTCTGGTCAGTATTTTTATTTATAACTTGAATGAAGACATAGCTAGCTTATAAAATTTACAAATGACCTGAGAAGGGAAAGAGAAGCTAACGTTTGGGTGACAATAAAGATTTAAAACATTTTGACAGAATGAAACTGGACTGAAACTAATAAGGTGAAATCAAAGAGGAATAAACAAGTTCTGGAGTTCACAGTCAGTTGCAAATATATGCAGACAATTTATTTATATACACTCACACATATACTTATAAGCATACCTGTATGTCTTTATATTATCTATATATGTGTATCTATATGTATGTATTTTATCTATCAGGGGATATGACTAGAAATTACTTCGAATGGGTTTTTTAATGGACTTCATGTTCATTTAGCATCATAAATGTGATGAAGCAGCCAACAGAGCCAACTTTATCTTAGTTGGTAAGAATATACAGCACTGATTGACAACATTGAGAAAAAGGGATAATGGTAGACCTGTTTTCCTCTTCTGTGGTCAGAGCATATCAAGAGTAGTGTATCTGATGCTGTACAATACATTTTAGAAGAAATATTTCACAGTCTAGAGTATATTCAAAAGCAGTTGATCAGAATGATAAGATACCTTGAAGTCATGCCTTGTGAAAATTGGATAGATTGAAGGAACTGGAGATATTTTGGGAAAAAATTAATAATAATAATAATAACAATAATAACATCAGTAAATGAGGGGGACCAGAAAGATAATATAGGGGTATTAATTGTGATTTCATTGCCGTAGGAAACTTCTTTGAGGAAAGAATTGTTTCTTATCAATTCAAATATATACCTCTCTACAGTGGAAGAAAGAATTGTTTCTTATCAATTCAAATATATACCTCTCTACAGTGGAAGAATCTTATTGAGTGACCCAAAAACCTGAGAAGTTAATTTACTTACCTATAGTTACACAACTAGTATATGTCACAGATAGGATTCGAACCCAGGCTCACTGTGCCATCTTGATGTCCCTTTTGAGTAGCCTTGGAAAGGCAGGCTATGATCATTAGATGTTACAGAGAGATAGAATTTTATGCAGTCACAAATCCTACTAAGGGATCCATATTATAATCTAACCCTACTTCTGCCCCATTCCTCATTTTACATATGGAAAAGCAGAGGCCCAGAGAGATTAAAAGATTTTATTTGAAGGCACATGGTAGTACTATCAGAACCAGGGACTTCCTGATTCCAAGCCTTTTCTACTTCTCCATGAACCCTCTATACCAATCCTGCTGAACTAACTACTCTGACCCCTGAAGTGCTCATTTCCTTTCTGCTAAGGGGTGTGGAGGAGGGAGGGGAGAAGCATTATTCAGTATTCACCATCTCAAGAACCTCTAGACTTTCTTTTTGAAAAAATTATTTATGATATACCAACTTTTGACCTAGATTGTCTATCATTGTCCTTTCCAAGTACGAAATTCTGGGAATTTATGAGATGGTTGACTATGGCATTCGGGTATCCCAAAATGGAATAGCCCACGTGGACATTATCCCATAATTAGTCCTAATGGCCTCTCACCCATTGAGTTACAGACTAATGTCACTTAATCTGTTTTTTCACACTTATCCATTGCAGGTTCTTTCCTCCCTTCTCCCTCTTCCCCCCCCCCTATTTTGGGAGGAAATTGATATTTTGAAGCATTATTTTTAGCAGCAGCTTTTTGTGCTGGTTAGCTTGCTCCCTCAAACCAAAAAAACCTCCTAACCCAGTTTCTAATTTGACTTAGAATTGCTTACATGTTAGAGGAAATGCTAATGCAGTATTTATGTGGATTTAATATTTAATCAAAAGACTTAATGTTGATACAATAAAATTGGTTTGCCTTCAGAAGAAATAGAGTATTTGAGGAGGGAACATGTATATATCTATACATGTGTGCCTGTGCTGGTTGAATGCAGTGGGTAAATGAAACCAGAAAGGTTTGCAGCCAGATGGCTGGGGAGTCAAGACATTAGCAGAAAGATTAGCCTGGTGTTTAATTTGATGTTTCATTTTGTGAAATCACCTACAGAGAAATAAAACATTTACATGTTTATTAATCAGCATTTGCTGGCTTCTGGCATGGAGCCACACATCTCTGGGCCAAACAAGCATACTGAATGAGTAATAATCTCCCATTGTCTGTCCTAATTTATGGATGGATAGACAGAAAAATGTTTGCCATTTCAAGTTGTCCTGTTACCTCAAAGCCTTAAACTTCTTCAGTGCTTTTGTCCCCGCCAGCATCACCCAAGACCTAATAGATTTTAGAGGAATGGATTGAATGGGGGGCGGGAGGGGGGGAACAGGACCTGTTGTGGATTGCTGATTTTTTCAGGTGTTGTGATTCAATTGAATTAAGAAAAATCATTATGGGGATGTTGATTCCTTTGATTGTGAACTTAAGTTGTTTTTCTGCCAGTTTCAGGAGAATATGCTTAGTGGGATGGAAGCACTTTGAGAGTAGTGACTTTTTCCTTTTGACTTCTATCCTAAGAGAAGCAGAGGAGTTTGCTGTGTAGGATTGAGCTGCCCTCATAGCCAAGGTTTAGATTCTGCCTTTAGCCCCTCCTAGTAGTGAGACTCTGGGCAGGTCACTTAACCAACTCATTGTTCTAGGAAACTTACTCAGAGAAGGTGCTGACCCATATTGGTAGAGGGAGTTTCTTTCCTGGGAATTTCCCCATACTATGAAGCTCTTGTCCCTCTCTTTATCCCCAGGACCTAGCATGGTGCTTGGCACTCAACAGTAGAAATTTAGTAAATGCTTATGGAGTTGAATCAAAAGGTTGAATAGGCCATGGAAAAAAAGCCATCCCCTTTGGGCTTCAATTTTCAGTCTTGGAACATTAGAGCTGGAAAGCAACCTGAAGGCTACCCAGTCTGGTTGCCCTCCCTCCCGTTTACAGATAAGGAAACAAAAGAAAGAGAAGTTAAGTGAATTGGTTGTATGGTCAGGCAGAGCCCTGAGATGCCCAGACTTGGGACTTCCTCCATAGAAAACTTGTTTTGAAAAGATAACTATTACTTTGTCAGTTCTTAAGAACTCTTCTTGCTGCTCTGAATGGAAAAATTTTTTTGGCAAAACTGCTAGTTGCTTTTTTTGGAGCTCTGGTATTAAAGAATTGGAGGAGCGACTATTTTAGTGTAGCAGAAACACACCGCTGACCTCACTGGGTTTTCTCAGAAGGATTATTTAGGCTTTCTTTTAGACTTGAACACAAAACAGCTGAGGCAGAGAATGACCTAGTGAGAGCTACAGAACGCAGGAGACCACAAATTAAAAGATAATTTGGTCAAATTAAAGCCAAAACCTTGTGAGGGGTGAGGGTGGGAGGGGGATCCATTGTAGCTCAGCCATTGCTAAGAGAGCTATGGAGACTGGCCTGGGAAAAGGGATTGAAGTTTGTATCTGGCAACTTGCTGCCACTTTTTCTTCCCCCCTTCCCAATCTGCTCCCAACCTGTAAGCTGAGACCCTTAGCTTCTGGTCTGGAAGCAGTGGGAATTAGAAGAGTGGGGCCCTCTGGACTGATAAGTTTGGTGGGGACTGATTTCAAACAGCAGGAATCAACCAGCAGTGCAGCCATCATGGAGCTGGAGCCTCCTGTGAAAGTGTGTGCTCAGTCTTGAGCTCTGGTTTGCTGGCCAGAAGATGAGGCAGGTCACACCTTGGACAAATCAGATAATATATTGTACCTTGGTTTCCATCTGCAACAAGGTGGTGTGGTGGATCGAGAGCTGGGCCTGGAGTCAGGGAAACTCATCTTCCTGAGTTTAAATCTAGAGTTAGACATTTACAAGCTGTGTGACCCTGGCCAAGTCACTTAATTCTGCTTCACATTTTTGTCTGCAAAAAATAAGCATGGAAAGGAAATGGCAAAACACCCCAGTATCTCTACGAAGAAAACTCCAAAGTGGGGGTCATGAAGATTCAAACATGGCCACAAAACAACTCAGCAACAAAATTCCATCATTTATAAAATGGTATGTTTGTATTTGATGATCCAGTTCTAAATTTTTATACTCCCAAATTGTAAGTTGATTTGTTTCTCCATTTTTATTTTTTGTTTGGTCCTGCAATGTCCTTATATAATGAATTCCTTGACATGGAAACTCTTTTCATCAAGCAGAACAATTATAACATAATTCATCTAGCCTTAGAGAGTGATTTGACCACAACTTCATAGTTGGTAGGTGGCAAAGACAAAGTTTGAATCCAGGCCTTCTGGATTCCAAGACTAGCCTTCTAAACACCCTGCCATGTTGCCTCAATAACAAGAAACAAATTTAAGTTCCGTAGAGCTGACTTTACCCATTTCTCCTTCACTAGGGCATAACTCCAATCTTATAGCCAGTCTAAAATGCCTAGTAGCCAATAGAAACCGACCACAGTCCTGAAACCAGATGTCTACACCAGATGCTACTGAACAAATATCTTCAACTTACTTCCTGACTGAATACTTAATCTTTGGCATGTATTTCTCATTTCCTCTGCAAGGGGATTTTAGCCTTGTCCTCTATATGGTAATGTTGCTAAAAGAGTTATCTGTTTATAAATACATTTTTCAAGTTATCTTTAGTTTTTAAGTCACATCCTATCTTTCCCACACAGCTTTCTTTGCTTCTGTTGGAGCCTTTGTGGCCAATGGCCTCAGCCTGTAGTGAAAGCCACCTAAGAATCAAGTTTTTAAGAGACAGAGGTGAGAAAGAAGAACTTTCTCAGACTAGGAGACAGCCAGAACACAAGTACAGAGACAGAAATGGGGGTATTGTGTAAGAGAAGGTTGGTTTCACTGGACTGTAGAGTGTATGAAAGGGAGTAATGTATAATCAGACTGGAAACACAGACATGACTAAATGCAATTTCAAAAGGGAGGAAATGCTTATAACTTGGAAGAGTAGGGAAGATCTAATGGAGGAGAGGGCATCTGAATTATCCTGTGGAAGGAAGCTAGGGATTAAATGAGGTGGAGATAAGGAGAGAGTGAATTCTAGATATAAAACACTGTTGAATGTCAGATGAATATTGTGTTGGAGGTGGGGGAGTTAACAGGCTAGTTTGACAAGAAAGGAGTATGTAAAGAAGAATATAAGAAATAAGACTAGAAAGGTAGGTGAAAACAGATTATGGAAGGCTTTAAATCAGGCTAAGGATTTTATATTCTATCCTAAAGGCATAAGAAACCTTTGCATATATTTGATTTGGGGAGGAGAGAGGAAAAGGGTGACATAGTTAGATCTGTGTTTTAGGAGTATCAATTTGCCAACTATGTGGAAGATGGATTGGGGAGAAGAATAAACTGAAAGCACAGAAGAGACCACCTAACTTTTTAATCTTTTTGGGCCATAAAATGGATCCTTTTTTGGCAATCTGGTAAAGTCTTTTAATCCTTTCTCAACATATTATTAAATGCATTTTTTTTAAATAGCATTTCAAAGGAAACCAAATCTATTGAAATAGTTGGCAATTTTTTTTTTGTATTAAAGTTCATGGACCCTAAGATAACTCTTGCAATAATCTCATATGGGAGGTGATACAGGTTCAAATAAGGATAGTAGCTGTGAGTGGATGAGAAGGAATGGAGGAGGGTGAGATTGTAGAGTGGTAAGGTCAAGTACACTTATCAGATAATTGTATTTAGGGCTTGAGACAAGAGAGGCGGTGGATTTCACAGTGCAAACCTGTGTGATTGGAGGGACCATGGTACATCGGTAGAAATGGGGAAGCTTGCAGGAGAAACATAGAGTTCTTTTGGACATGTAGTGGAGATGCCTAAATGTCATCCAGGTAAAGATGTCTAGGAGATAGTGGCCTTTCTTTAACTCTCCCCTAATTGTTAGCACTCCTCTAAGCCCTTACCTCCTATTACTTTATATACATTTTGTATTTTTTTATCTGGGTTTATGTTGTTTCCCTCCCAGCAGAACATAAACTTGAGAACAAAGACTCTTGCAACTCCAGTGCTTTTCCAAGTTCTGGGAGAAAATAAGCTGTTGTTCAGTCATTTAGTTGTATACTATTCTTTGTGACCTCACGGACCACAGCATGCCAGGCTTTTCTACCCTCCACTATCTCTCAAAGTCTGCCCAAGTTCATATTCATTATTTCCATGACAATATCTATCAGTCTCATCTTCTCTTGTCCCCTTTTCCTTTTGTCTTCAGTTTTTCCCAATATCAGGATCTTTTCCAATGAGTCCTGTATTCTCATTATGTGGCCTAAGTATTTAAGCTTTAGATTCAGTACTTGACCTTCTCAGAGTATATGCTAAATAGCTATCTGATGAATTAAGTTAAATTGAATTGAATTAATATGAGACTGAAAGTCAGGGGAGAGATTAGGTCTATATAAATAGATTTTTTTTAATGAATGATTTTTATATTAAGTTTAATAAACATCCTCTAAAATAAGTATTTGCATATACAAAATAGAACAGAAAAATGATTATATATAAGGCTGGGAATCTTTATTATATATGACTTGATTTTCTTTGTAAATATATTATAAATTTAACATGCAATTTTCAAAGCTGTCCTGCTTGTCTGTGATCCCTTCTAGTCTTCCTTAAATTCTCTTCTCTGTATTTTAAAAACATGTTTCAGTTTCTTTTTGACAACCAATTCCTATTTCCTCCCTCTTCCCCATCTTTCCCTCCTCTCTTAAAATTGAAGAGAAAAATTAAAATAAAACTTGTTACTAAATCCAAGAGTCCAGAAAAAAATTCTGCATTGTTTGTGTCTTGAAGGTCTTATTCTATACTTTACCTCTCTGAAAGGAGATTTATAATATGCTTCCTCATCAATATTCTAGAATCACAGTTGATCATGGCATCTTAAGGTTTTCAAAGGTTGGTGTTGTTATTGTATAAATCACTCTGGTTCTGCTCTCTGCACTTTGCATCCATTCAGGTAAATCTTTCCAGCTTTCCTTGAAGCCATCCCCTTCATTTTTATATCACATAATATTTCATTCATTCCATTCAGCTGTTCCTCAATTGGATATCTCTTCAGTTTCCAGTTCTTTGCCACCACGAAAAGAGCTGTCATAAATATTTTTGTGCTAATGCATCTTTTTATTCTTTCTCTGATCTCTTTGGGAGTATGTACCAGTAGTGGTTTCTGTCTACATAGATTTGAGAGTCATCTACATAGAGAGCTCTTCTGACTGAGAGATGCTGTAATTCTTTGAGGTGATCTTTGAATCCATGAGAGCTGATGAGTGTCTTTTAGGGATTCATGTCTAGTGCGACTTTTATTGTTCCTGTTGGCCCATTCTAGGGGCCATTCTGGGGAATAGACAAGAAGGAAGAGTCTCTCTGTATTCACTTGAATTAGACTCCCAAACCACTATTTCGGCATGAGTTCTATACAGACTCAGAGAAGGAGGGCTCATTTAATATAAGCTGATTTGAACAACAACCCCCTTTTATGAAAAACTCAACAGCTTCTACTTCAAGATCTTTCTCCAATGAGCGAAGAATCCCCTACTTCCCAAGTCAACTCATTCCATTTTGGGACAGTTCTGTTAGATGTTTTTAAGGGATCTGAAATCTGCCTCATTACAGCCCCATCCGATGGGTCCTTGTTCTGCTCTTTGTAGTCACAGAGAACAGCAACTGCCAGTTTCTAATTGGAGGCGGCTCATTCTTATGATAATGGCATGCATGTAGCTGGAAAGTCAAGTCATCAGCCACTACTACAACTGCATTCAAGACACTAATCTATGGGCTGGTGATTCAAAGAAAGGCAGAAAAACAGTTCCTGCTCTTAAGGAACTCGCATTCCACAAACAAAACCATTTCCATTGGATGATAAGTGGGTTAGTAGCAGTTTCCTCCTGGGACTTTTGTCCTGGCGTTACCAATTACACACCTTGTCTTCCCCCTAAGGTCAGCATGATTTCAATTTTTGTATAAATCTGACCTTATTCCTTCTGAATTCTTTTATATTTTCCTATTACTTGTACAATTAAAAACTCATCAGGCCCTCACCCATTACATAGCACACCCTCTCCACTAGACCCCCCCACCTCCTTAGGGGGTATGAGCTCACAATTTGATGACAAATAGGCACTATGTCCTTGCTTCAGAATTTTTAATTCTGAAGGCCTCCCAGTGGTCACCATTCTGTGGCCTAGCAAAATAGGTGTGTTTTGTGGATTTTTTTTTCTTTTTTTGCTACAGTTATTCTGGTGTATTATATTTCAAACAAAAGCAATTACAAAAAAAGAAGTATTATGCATCCAACTGTGTTTTCTTCTTTATAATTCATGTTGTGGTACATAAGAAGCTAAGGAAGATGAATATTGGGATTGCTTTCTTTCTAGAACAAGGATTCTTAACCTTTTTTTTGTCATGGATCCCTTTGGATGCTAGTCTGATGAAATCTATAGACTTCTTCTTGGAATAATGTTGGTTTTTTTTTCCTTCAAATAATTGGAGGAAATGCTAAATTTCAGTTATTGGTTAGTGAAAAATAAAGATATAATTTTTTTTCCCCTGCCCAAATTTTCAGTCCCTGAAATCTATCTATAGATCCCTTTGGGAGTTTGTGGACTACAGGTTGAGTACTATACCGTATTATAAGATCAGAAATGCTTTGGGATTGGGGGTTTTATGTAAAGAGGGAACATTCTCTTATATATGGACATTGTCCTCTTTTTTCTGGTGGTAACTTCTCTCTCTAGTCTACTCAGATTCAGTCTTTTCTATTTTGGAGACCTGTGTCTTTGCCTGGAATTCTTGCTAGAAGTGACAGTTTATTGTCTTTCTGGTTTGTTTTATTTTGCTGTTTTTTATGCCTTTTTTTTTTTTTAAAGGTTCCTATCTTGCCTAGGCTGGAAATATAGTTAATCACAGACTTAATCTGATTACTTTTCAGCATGATAGCTTTAACCTGCTCAGTTTTCAACTTGTGTGGGTTTGCTTTTCCTTTGGCAACTTGGTGGCTCCCCACTATGGAAGCATTTTAAAACAAACTTCTCAGCCAGCAATGGGGGAACTATGCAGGAGGAAACAGCTCAGAACAGTAAGGCCTTAATAGGTCATACCCATAATCTCAGCTACCATGAAAGCTGAGAGGGAGGATCTTCTGCACTAACTCCTTCAAACAGACAAGCGTCCTCCCTATCTCACTACATTTACTTATTTCACCAGCTCTGAAAGCTGACTCTCAAAACTGGGCTTAGTGCCCCCATTGCTGGCTGAGAAGTTTGTCTTAAGATGCTGCAGTTTTCATAAAAGGGGCAGTTAGGATAGAGTGGATAGAATGCCAGGCTTGAAGTTGCAAAGGCTCAGCTAGCCTCATACATTTAAGTAGCTGTGTGACCTTAGGCAAGTCACTTAATCCTGGTTGCCTAAACGACTCTTGTGTCTTTGCCAAGAAAAACCTAAGTGGGGTCATAAAGAGTCCGGCATGACTGAAAAATGACTAAGTTTTATTGAAAAAGTATGAGACTTTAAAAATATCCCTTTCTTAGAACTATATCAAATAAATAATTCTTTTTTTTTTTTTTTTGAATTGTCCTGCCCATTTGTAGGCCAATTTTTCTTCTCAAAGCCAGCTAACATTTGAGCAGGAAATGAAAATTTTGTGTCAGCCCAAGGAAAATATAGATGATATATGTGGTCATGGACCATTCCAAAGTTAACTAAATTGCTCATTTAGTGTAATTTAGTGTAATAGAAAAATCCCTAACCTAAGAGGCCAGATTTTAAATGTGGAAAAGAATGCTAGATCTGGAGTCATGGGAGCTGGTTAAAATCCTTCCAGAAGCAAGGTACTCACTCCTTCCTAAGACTCAAATGCCTTTTCTCTCAAATGAGTGGTTTCAGTTAAATGACCTGAATTCATTCTAACTTTAAATCTATGATCCTAAGCCTTTTTATAACTTTGTTACTTGACCATGTTGGGCTTCAGTATCCTTTTGTTAAATAATGAGACACTTTAGATCATCTCTTGTATCCCTTCAAGATCTATTTTTCTTATGATTATATATATGACTTTTATATTATTTATATGTAGTATCATAGATTTAAATCTGTAAAGGACTTCAAAGATTATTGAGGTCAGTGGGTTCAGTACCTTCATTTTACAGAAAAGAAGAGAGACAGAGACAAAATGACTTTCAAGAATCCCATATTAGCGAACTTTAGGTGGAATTTGGACCCAGGTGTTTCTGACTTCAAACTTAATATTCTTCCATACTGCATATAAGCTTTCCATAAGTGTTTTTGTTCATGTTTTTCATTTTATCTCCTAATTTAAAAAAAAATAGGGAATCAAACTTTTCCTTGAGTTTCAACTGCTTTTGTCTCCTTTCCTATCAAAAGGATCACAATATAGTCATTTCCAGAATTTTTTGCCTAATTTGTTTAGGTGAGATCATTAACATAGGCAAAGGAAGTTATGGAAATTGACCTGCCTATTTCCTAAAGCCATGAGACCAGGGGCTTTGTTTCATCTGTACCTTGTATCTCTCCCCAATGCTCAGCACAGAAATCTACAGAGCTAATAAACACTTTTAATATGCGGCTTTTTAATTGAATTTTTAGGAGTACAGATTTCTTTCTTTGTTTGCCACTATGAGGTCTGCTACTAGCTACATTATTCATTCTGCAAGAATGCTCAGACTTTGGGCTCTGTATAATTACAAAGGTGTTCCACATCTACCTTGTCCCTCAGGATGATTTGTCATACCTCTCAGGAAGCACAGGTGTGACTTAAGTATTAGTGGGCTGACCCTGACCTTAATTTGCTTTCCTGAAAAAGCAAATAATCTTCTTCACTCCAGATTTTCTCCTTCTCTTTATTTTTGTTAGGGCTAATTTAAATGCAAGGGAATTTAATTAGTTTACATTTATGTCATGCTGCCTTATTTTGCTATAAACTAAAAGACAACCAACAGGAATTTGATAAGCCTAATCTAACTCTGTCTAAAATTCTCTACCCCACCCCTTTTCTCTGTCTAAATAATTGCAAATGGGTTGCATCAATCAAGGCAGAAGATACTAGTGCTTTACTGCTACTTAGAATTCTTTAGTAAAATTTAGTAATAAAAAAAGGCACAGCTTTTAAGTAGAAAACAGATGTTGTATCACATTTTGATTTGTCCACTGCTGGGAAATAAGAAAAAATGCTAAAGACCCGCAGTTCTCTCTATTTTAGAAAAAAAGCAGCAGCTTTTCCACCACCAACCCCAAGCCCCATGTTGGTCGTTTCTATTCTACCTGATTCCATCTTAGAGCAATAGAGTACTGAGTAATATTCCTTCTTCATACTTTTTCTTTTTGCTCTTCTCAGCCACAAGGAATCATGGAGCCTGATAAGAGAATTGGTAGACCATTCCAAGAGTAGGTTCCATATACAAACTTATTACGGCTCATCTTTGGAGAAACAGTGGTAGAGTGGAGAATGGGTATAGGATTGGGGGTCAGAAGACTTAACTTAAGGCTGCAACTTAACTGTCTGATCCTAAACAAATATCAGGGTCTCAGTTTCCTTTTCTGCTAAATGAGGGGGCTGGGACTAAGTGAATTCTAACATACTACAACTCTGAGAACCTATCTACCCTCTTGCCCTCCAAGCAGGACAGCCCACTAGAAATATAAAGGGTTAGGCTTCAGGTCCAAAAAGCAAGGAATTTCTACTGGGAGTCTTAGGAAATGTCAGCATTCAGAAGGTGATAAGCCCGCAGATTGTACTTTTGATTTGGATAGATCCCTTTGCACACTTTATTTCTGCCGTTTTGATATAGTGCAAACACCAGCTCATTGGCAAAGTTATTGTTTTTTTCCTAACTCCCAACCAGTATCTGCACTACTGAAGATTACCATAGAAACAGTCCTTACTGTTGTGTTGCACCTGCTGGGTGTCAGGCATTCCCTTAGAAGGGATTCATCATTCCATCACTTAGGATGTCTATTTTTCAGTATCAGTTGGGAAATCATTGCCAGGGCAGGATGTAGTGACTTTCACTCTGGCTCCTATCAACCTCCTCAGACCATAATGCAACACTGGGTACCTGGACCAAAGTATAGCTAGGGTGAGTTAAAAAACAACAACAACAACATATAGACCTGGAGCTAAGAGAGTCATGAAGTGATTTAAGGCTCTTAAGATGATTTAATCTTTAATAGAAGGTTGAGAGAAGCTCAGTTTCTTCTTTGCTATTCCTCCTTGCTCCCCCCTTTTTTCCCTATGCTTCTCCCTCTCCTACTTCCATCCCCTGGCATCAACATTTCAGAGCTTCTAGGGGCTCAGAGATTACATATCTTCTTGCAGGAACTGTGGGCCTTAATGGACCTAAATCAGGGTGTAGTGTAGTCTTCTTAAGTCAGGAGGCAGCCCAAGGTAGGGAAAAGGGTGTCCTAGATTTGGGAATCAGGACTGAGTTTGAACCCCAGCCTCTTTTTAGAACTATGTAATCTTGGGCAAATCAGTTCACCCTCAGCTTTGTGTAAAATGAGAATATCTGCCTCTTTCACAGGGTTGTCATGACCAGAGAAGACTATATATATATATATATATATATATATATATATATATATTATATATATATATATATTATATATATATATATATTAATTACATTTTGTGACTGGACTAAAGCATTCCATGATTCAATATGTGATCCTGAAGCATCTCTTGTTAGGCTTTGTGTTGCTTAAGTCATATTGTTTTTGTGACTAAGTAAACTTTTATGTGTTCTCCCCACTCCCACCATACTTTTTCTTTCTCTAGGCTCTGCTTTGATCTCAGCCTTTTATCTTATTTTTCTCTGGGTTTTCACTTAGGATTTGTGTATTGTTTCATTCCTCATTAATTTATGAACTCCTTTAGGGCAGGAATTATGCACATTATATTTGTTAATTGAATCTGGAAGCTATGGATTATAATCTCCTGGGCCTGCTGATAGCATCCCTTCTCTCTGGGACAGTGTTAGGGATTCCTAAAGCAGACACAGGCTCCTGGGGTACAGGCTGAGAGTGTCCATTGTCTTAATGGTTAACAGGTCTGCAATTAACCAAGCTTGTATCCACTGACCATACTACTCTTTAAATTCTTGTGTACTGCTAAAGAACACCTGATTCCCAAGATGCCACCTTGCAGATACTTCTGTTCCTTGAAAAGTAATTGAGATACTAACAATGGGTTCAACATCTCTATCTGCTGCTCCTACCAGCTTTCAGGTTATATATGAGATGATATGCTGTAGCTACCATTGTGTTGGTCCCGAAGAAGTAAGCTGAGTTTCTTCTCTCTGTATATAGAAAGAATGGACATAATTTGTTCTAATTCCTTTCTTCACATTTAGAAACTGGTACGTTTTCAGATAAGAGAAACAACATGATCTATTAGAGTGAGCACTGACTTGACAATCAGGAGAACTAGTTTTATTTTTGCTTTAATTGATAGTGTGACTTTGGACAAAGAATTTCCTCTTTTCTTTCCTCATCTCTAAAACGAGGTTTGGATGGAATGGTTTTTAAGGTGTCCTTCAGTTTTTAATCATCCTTTGATTCTATTGTGAATCTCCAGAGTACTTGTCCTAGACACTAGAGCTCATGTCTAGAAGCTAGACTGTCCCATCAATGAGACCTCATTTGGCCAGGCCATACTCTTCACCACAGCCATGTTTTGACCTATTACCTTGGCTTTCTTCCTTGGCCCCCCATCTCCTTCTACCCCTTTATCTCTACCATAATTAAATCAGTGCTACCATTGCTTTTGGAAGGGAAACATCTGTCTATTGTCTACTGCCTTATGTTTCCATTAACTATCTCAGTAACTTTGCAGAACATAATTCCCTTCCCTAGTCACCATTCCATTCCATATGTTGCCTTCTCTTATAAGAATGTAAGTTTTTTAAAGGCAGGAACCATCTCAGCACTTAATATAGTGCCTGGCACATAGTTTAAATCCATAATAAATCTTCCTTCCTATCCACATTACATAGATCTTGTAATATAAATCCTACTTATCATTTAGAACCTGGTGGCTCAAGTTCCTCCTTCATTGAATTTTCTTTTCCTGGCTGCCCCAGGATTCCATGATCTCCACTTTCACTGAACTTCTGTGGTGTTTTTTTCCTTCACGATTCATTTGCTGTTTAGTGACTACAGACCAGCTTTGCAGATTTTCCCAACTGGTTGATAGGTTGATAGCCCCAGCTATCAATAGAACTCTTTACTTCTTCTTTGCCTCTTTTTCTTTCTTTTTTTGGGGTGTTCCCTCATTTCTGAATCTGTCCTCCTGCCTCCTGCATATATATTTCTTTTCTTATACCTTTCAAACTCACCCTGAATTTCAGTTGCCTCCTTATTATTAAAAAGAGATCACTAAGCTCTGTCCCAGTCTTTAAAGGCCAAGTTGTGCTTCTGGCTGGACTTTCCCCTTAGTGGAATGGCTTGGAAAGGGATCTAGTACAGGTTTTATGACTGAGAATAGGATGAAAAATGCAGGAAAAACTATGGGGGTGTGCCCTTGTCCTCTTTCCCTTTTGCAGAATTCACTTCATACTTATTAAGCATGTCATGTTTATGTGTTGTGATAAGTACTGGGTTTATAAAGATAGAAATGAAGTAATCTTAACCTTTACTTACTGGGGATCAGTTTCCTGAACACTACATAGACATAGATAAGTTAAATTGAGGGAATTGGAGGAGGGAAGAACACCGACAACTGGGGACATGAGGTGGAAGCGAGGAGAGGTCCAAGAGAGGCTCCAGATGGAGCTTCGCAAGGGGCACTTGGGCTGAGACTTGAAAGAAGCAAAGGATTCTAAGTGGCTTAAGTGAAGAGGGGGACACATTCCAGGCATGGATTTTGTGAAGGTACAGAAATGGAAGATGGACTGTAATGTTCAGGGAACAAGAAGTAGGCTGGTTTACCTAGAACATAAAATAAGATGATAGGATTAGTCTGGAAACTAGGTTGAAGCAAGATTATGGCAAGTTTAAAATAGTAGGCTGTGTTTGTTATTAGGCTGGTAATATGAAGAGCCCTGGATTTGGAATTAGAGGGTCTGGGTTTACAATCCTGTCATTTATTATCTATGTCAGTCACTTCTCCTCTAGGCTTAAATGTCTTCATGTATTATAAATAAGGGGGGTAAATTGGATGATCTCAAAAATCCCTTCCAACTCCCAAATCCTACAATTTTTTCCTGTTTTTTTGTTGTTGTTGTTGTTGTTGTTGTTCTTCATTGCATATATTTTTACATGCTTATTTACATTATTTCTTTTGTCATGCTTATGGCACAGTAAGAACACTGTGTGCTGTAATGAATAGAGGCTCTGGTAAAAGACTGTGAGAAAGGATCATGAAAATCTAGTTTTAAGATCCGCCTCCGATACTGGATAAGATGTTTACCCTTTCAATGGGCCAGACAAGTTGGAGATGAGTTGCTGATCATCAGAGAGAGTATCCACACTGCTGAAATCACAAATCTAAATACCCTCTCTAATCTCCCCCACTCCAAAAAAAGAAAAAAAAGTCACAATAAGTGTTATAGCTTCCATTCAAATCTTACTTCATTCTGGTGAATTTGGGTTCTTGAAAGTCATGCTGTTGGGATACATGCAGGTAGGTAGAGATTTTGGCAAGCTTGAAAGCAAGCCTTTAAATGTGTGGTTTTTGTTATTTGAAGATCATTTTAGTTAAGTTGAAATAGGCTTTTTATCTCGGCTGCAGTGATGATTTTTTTAGGGGCACAATAATTCTTTCAAGACCATTCACTAAGTTCAAAGGATCATAGATATAGGTATATGATCTTGGAGATCATTGAGTCCAACCTTCCTCATTTTGCAGGTGGGGAAATTAGGATTAGAGTGAAGCAAATATGTTAGTGCCTTGTCCAGTCACAGAGCTAGTAGCTAAGGGAGGAGTAGAACTCAAATCTTCAAGACTGTAAATCCATTTCTCTATGTATTGCTCTACCCTGCCAATTATAGAAGGACCATTGCCTGGATTGATGAGGTGACTTCTTATACTCAGTAATATTCCATCCCGTATACTTCAGGGATCTTTAATCCTCCTTGATTCCTCTGTATCTTAGACTGCCTTCAAGAGACATTGTCTTCCACGGGTGATGTGACTAAAAATGTCCATCACCCTTTGACCTATCTGGTATTGAATCTCTCCAAAATTAGCAATGCTAGTCCTTTACCATTAGATATGTATTCCTTAACTGGGTGCACAATCAAAAGCTTTCTAGCTTGATAGGATCAGTCCAAATTAGTACCTCTCTCTGTTCTGTGATGAGGGGTACCTCTTCAGTGAAGGTACATCAACAGAACAACATCAATGTGCCACAATTTATTCATCTATTCCCCGATTCTTAAATATAGAAGTTTTTTTCTCCCTCCCATTTTTTTTCACCATCATAAATGTAGCAACTATGACTAATTTTGTGTAGAAAGGAGCAACGGTAAACTAATTTTGAAAGCATGAGGCATCATTAAGGTTCTCTTATGATTTTTTTTGATTTTCATGTGAATTCTGACAAACTTGATTCCAAGTGAATTCTGAGTTGGAAGATGGGGTTGAGGAGGAAGATGGAAGGGAGAGGTGATGCTGTGGAACCATCATTCCTTTTTGCTCTAGTTTTTATCAACAAGACAAATTTTTTTGGAGATGCTTGTCCACAGCAGCATAAGTGAAAGGCTGTTTAAGACAAAAACAGTTGAGCACACAGAATCATAAGGGAAACAATTTCATCTCTTCATGAAATATTTCCTGAATATGATTATGCTTTTCTTCTTTCCTCTTCTTCAGCCATCTTTCTTTTAACTTCCCTATTTCAGGAGTATTTTCAAACTATCTGATTTGATTCTTCCATCATCTTACCCATGTTGATATCTTGGGATTATCTATCAGTTCATCAGTACAGATTGTAACTCATCCATATCTTCTCAATCCTTTGTGATTCTTATCTATTCCTTTTCATAGATTCTGTACAGAGGTTACATGTATTCCATGGTTATTAGTATAACTCTGCAGTTGAACCTCTATTCTTATTAAATGACTGGTCATTCTCTTTTGTTGATTACACATTTTTTCATTGATAGTCCTTATTTTACATTTTGATTACAAGATCATCAATGGAAAGGTATCTATTATGCTTGTGTCCACCATCCTTCTTGAGTTGTTGCCATTTGAGGGACCTACAATTTTGATTTTCTGGAGATTCAAATGTTCCAAATTCTGCATCATGGTTAAGATGGGAAAATGACTGCTAAATTTAGTTATTTCTATGATATACATGTGAACTCAGATGGACATGAGTTGTTTTTCCTTTAAATGGTTTAAATTATTAATAGGATTGTTATTTTTTCAAAGTTGTTATTTTGTTTTTACATCATTTTAACTTCCTGATATAGCCATTCTTACTCATCCTGTCAGAGAGGCATCCTTTATAACAAAAGAGAAAAAAAGAAAGCAGTTCAGAACTAACTTATTAGTCATGTCTGACATTATATGCCTTGTTCCACACCCATAATCCTCTAAATCTACAAGGAAGGTGATTCCTCATCTCTTTGGGGACCATATTTGATCAATCTTCATGGCACTTAGTTTCAAAAAGAATTTTTTTAATAGACATTATGTACTATAGGATGTCCTGCTAAGGCAGCAAGAGATGTGACTAAGACTTATCAATCAACAAGCATTTCAGTACAAATATAAATAAATAAAAGATGTTTAGGGGGGAAAGATATTAGCAGTTTGGGGGATTGGGGAAAACTTCTTGTAGAAGATTGTGGTCCTTAAGCTATGTCTTAAAGAAAGAGAGATATTTTAATATATTAAGGTGAGAAAAGGAATTCATTCTAAGCTTAAAGGATGATCAGCACAAATGTATGGAGATGAGAGATGAAGCATTATATATGAAAAACAGAGAGTAGGAAAGTTCAGCTAGATCGCAGAATGTGGAACTGAGAGTACTATACAATATGGTTTAGAAATATGTTGAGATCAGGTTGAGACATTTATATTTTGTTCTACAAATAATAGGGAACTAAGGAGTTTATTGAATAGGAAAATGGCATAGTCAGATTTGCACATAAGAAAAATCATTGGCATCTGTATGGATAAGAGTTTTGTCCTTGTCATGAGGGACACTGTTCATAGTCTATAAAAGAGCTAATATAAAAATACCTACAGTACAAAAGTATGCAAATAAATGCCAAATTACTTTTATTTATATTTGGATATTTTTACTTAATTTAATATTATATATTTACACTTAATATTATGTACCTATACATTTAACCCAGAATTGATAGGTGCAATTTATAAATAAAACATGAAAATACTAGGTACTCTGTTTTTTTCTTTTATTAAATAGTATTATATCTTTCCAAATACATGCGAAAATAGTTTTCAACATTCACCTCTGCACAACCTTGTGTTCCAAATTTTTCTCTCTTCCTTTCTTACCTCCCCTCTCTCCAAGACAACAAACAATCCAATATGGGACAAACACAAGCAGTTCTAAACTTATTTCCATATTTGTCATGCTATACACACACACAAAAAAATCAAAAGGGAAAAAAAATACAAGGAAGATAAAAAACAAGCAAACAAACAACAACAACAAAAAAAGGTGAAAATACTATTTTTGGTCCACAATCAGTCTCCATAGTTCTCTCTCAGTATGTAAATGGCA
This sequence comes from Antechinus flavipes, assembly GCF_016432865.1. Taxonomy (NCBI): domain Eukaryota; kingdom Metazoa; phylum Chordata; class Mammalia; order Dasyuromorphia; family Dasyuridae; genus Antechinus; species Antechinus flavipes. The sequence goes on along the minus strand of NC_067400.1, from coordinate 486,991,818 downwards.
GCTTCCATTCTAAGTCTATTAGAATTACCTTGTATCACTTCAAATCTATCACAATTGAACATTACATAATTTTGTTGTTACTGTGTACAATGATCTCCTGGTTCTGCTCATTACACTCAGTATCAGTTCATATAAATCTTTCTAGGCTTTTCTGAAATCAGCCTGTTCATCATTTCTTATAGAAGAATAATATTCCTTTACTTTCATATACCATAATTTATTCAGCCATTCCCAATTCCTTGCAACTACAAAAAGGGCTGTTTTAAATGTTTTTGCCCACATGGGTCTTTTCCCATTTTTTATCATCTCTTTATGATACAGTAATTACTCAATTTTCAAGTTTTCCCCATCTTCTTTCTCACACATCCTGGAAATCCTTCTGATTCCCCATTGTGGTGCATGGGTGATCTTAGCTGACAGGATTACCCTAGATAAATTTGAAGGCCCATTACCAGCAGTTAGACAGCTAAGTAAGGAATATTGTGGCCAGATGCGAATGACCCTTGGTCTTGTACAGCTTTCTTAGTGTTGGTTACAGGTACATGGGAAAGGTAGCCAGGGGTACTAAGGATTACACAGTTCTTAGAAATTGCAATCATTAATTGTTAGCCTCTTTCATGTGTGATTTTTGTGTTACAACATGGCACACTAATGGAGGAATGAAACCATGTCCCTAAAAATGGTTGGTCCTAATGAAAGCAGAAGACATAATTACAGCTAAAAGAAAGGAAAACTCAGGTTCCCCTTGAAGAAGGGAATCCACATGTTGGTGGTTTTAGCACGCTTCCAGGGACAAGAAAAATCGTGGAAGGCACAATTGGTTAGTTCTCCTTATGCACATACCTAGTGTAAACCAACATGAAAATAAACTGAAATTTAGGCACTAACATCAATTGTACAAGATAAGAAAATTGAACAGGGTAGCTAGGTGGGCCAGTGGGTAGAGTACTGGACCTGGAACCAGGAAGATTCATCTTCATGAATTCAAATCCAGCCTCAGACACTAGCTGTGTGAACTGGGCAAGTCACTTAACCCTGTTTTCCTTAGCTGTAAAATGAGCTGAAGAAGGAAATAGCGAACTATACCAATCCATCTTTATCAAGAAAATCCCAGATGAGTGACAAAGAGGCAGCCACAACTGACCAACAACAGAAAAAGAGAAATAGAAAACCAAATCTGTGTTTGAGGAATTCAATAAGAAGATGGGCATAGGGGAGGATAGTGAAACTGATGGGGGGAAATGCAAGTTAGTCCAAGAAAAGAAAAAGGCCAAAGTCTTGTGGAGTTCTCAGAAGACCCAAGCCATGTATATCATAAGTACTTTCTTCCAGAAGAGAGTCAGAAAGTACTGGTCTTGGAGAACACCAAGCCATCCAGTATAATAGAAAGATTGCTGTGATTGGAACCCTCCTTCTGCCATGTCACGAAAGCCTTGGGCACATCATTTAAGGTCATTAGGTTCAGTTTTCTCATCTGTAGAATGAGAGGGTGGAATTCTTTGGATCTCTAAGGTTCCTGATCTTTGCTCTGTGATCTGTGTGTCCTCTGGATCAATTTATGGGGAAAATGGGCACAAGAATTGTGAAGAACGAAAAGCCCTGCAGGAATTGTAGGTACAGTTAGTTATTGTTTGTCCCTCATTCTGGAACAATGTCATCACATGGGGAGGTGATGCTGTGCCATGCAAATAATTTGGATTTAAGTGAGGGAGAGCTGTGCAGAGTGATCAAGGTTCATTTTCTCCTAGAGCCATCTGGGTCCAGTGGCAAGATAGACCTGAACAACTGCAAATGGCCCTGGATGTAGTGGAAGATTTTCGCCTCTTTAAGCTGAAGTCTTTAGCAGGTCTTAGTTTAACTGAGGCACTTTCTATGATTTAGGCTAAGAAAGGAGGTAGAGAATGGCCTTTTTAATCTAGTTTTTTTAAAAAATCAGTCTGGTAGGAAAAGACCCTCAGGGTTTCTGAGCAAAAGAGAAACTATTGACATTTATATTCACCTAGTCTAATAGTTTCAGCTGTTATAAATGAATGGAACACTGGATAGATGATTTCATGAGTCTCAACAACCATGGAAGTCAGTTTATCTAGAAATACAATCTTGAGTTCTGGACATTTTCCAGAAAAGGGTGGGCAGTAACAGTTTTGAAACATTTGTCTTCCTTACTCCTACTCTCTGGTGTCCTAGCAGACAATGTTCTCAGTTTATACTCTAGGATAGGGAACTTCTGGAGGAAATTTAAACTAAAATTTTCTTATAGGAGAGCTTCTGTACACAAAAGTATTTGTAGATAGTAGTTTTCCCAGGATATCATTAGTCTGCCATGCTTCCTTAATATACTCTCTCTCAACTAAGAGAATCTCAGGAATGTTTTAGAGGCTCATCCTAAGAAACATCCTTTAGATCCCAGCCTCTTAAATTGTAGTTCATGACGCTATATGTAATTGAATGTGGAAGTTGCAAAATTATGATTTATTGTCAGTATATGTTTGATTTGTATGCCCATTTTATATTCCTTTATGCAAGTGGAAAAAGTTTAAGAAATTCTGCTTTAGCTATGCTGACTTTAGAACTTTCAGTCAACGAATGTTTATTAAGAGCTTTCAATGTGCCAGTTACTGTGCTAAGTGCTGAGGATACAAAGAAAAAAAAATAAACATTTTTTTTTTCCTTCAGCAGCTCCTATTCTGACATGGGTGGGGATTGGGATATGGGGCAGAAACAATATACAAGCAACCATGTACATACAAGAGAGGTACAAGTTAAATGTCAAACATTACTATAGGAAGTATGTTATAGGAAGTATGTTACCTCAAGTCACTTATAATCTAGTCTGAGGGAGCATACCAGATGAAGACCATTTGAGGTACATTGTATTGATCCTGCTAATAGGTTTTATACCAAAGGTGAAATCTCTTTGAGGAGAGGAAAAAACCCCACAAATCTATCCTAATAATCAAACAAAATTACCATATATCAAAAAATGTTTATTTTGGAAGGGTTTTTTATTTTGCATTTCTTTCAAAGATGCTTTCCTCATTTTTATCATTTCTGTTTCCCTTGTATTTGTCACAAAAAGAACAATTATGATAAAAATGAGTGGAACTAAGAACACAGTAAAATGCACTGAGGTTTTATACAAGCCTGCAATGTGGGGTAGCATAACCCATCTTTGGATCAAGTATATAACAAAAAGTGCCAGCTGACGTAGTACTAATTATAATTATGTAAGCACCAAGAAGTCACAGAGTAGGAGTGATATGAATTAGGTAAAGCTTGAAATAAAACACAGAAGCATGGTAGTTGTATCACATTAATACAATTCTGCCTCCTTCTACCACCATCTTCTTTGCTGTGTATAAGCATGAGCTTATTGAATTGAATTGAACTGAGCTGATTGTTAATGAAGAAATAGGATTTCAAACTTCCTGAAGATAAGGAATGTCTTAACAAGAAATTAAACTATGTTGCTTTCCAAGGTCTCTGTCCACAATAGGTGCTAAATAAATATTTGTTGAATTTATCTTTGAAGAAAAAGAGATTTTAAATGAGGGTCAATTGGGAAATTACCCTTGAAAAATCTTGGAAGCAGAAAATGAAAGGGAGGGTTCAGCCAGGTGGTATGGTGTATTCTCTCTACCCTGTTGTGCCCAAGTAGTTCCTCATTTTTGTTTTTACTAGAAAACCAGTAAATCTGCTTCATATAGTTGTTTAAAATCATCTTGAGATAGAGGCTTTTCTTTTCTCTCTTTCCCTACCTCACTCACATTTGACATCTTTAACTATTTGTAGAGAGTTTGCATTTCCTAAATGTGGACTATTAAGAGCTTGCATAGCTAGAAAGCATTGAGGAGCAGAGAGAGAAAGAGAGAGAGAGAGAAACAGAGAGAGAAAAGAAAGAATGACAATGAGAAATATATCATTTTTGCTTTGGGCATACGATTTTTGGGGAAAACAAAGTCATTATACTGTGATTTTGTATGCTATTCTAATAAATTGATGAATACCTTGTTCTCAGCTAAAAGTTTTTACAAAACTCTCAAGACAGTTATAGGACCCAATGACAATGTCTTAATAAAGGTATTTGTCAAGAAAATTGGAGTTAAATTGAGTTGTTGACTCACTGAAAGCTAACACACAGTAAGGATGCAGAAAAATGGACAGGCTAGAACATTGGACCAGATCTAATAAAATTAAATTTAATAGAAATAAATGTAAATTAATCTTGTGATCTAGTTTAGAGAGATCACCTTCACAAATACAGATTCAGGGAGGCATGGTTAGGCAGCAGTTTGTCTAAAAACAGGTCTTGGATTTTAGTGGGCTGTATCCTCCATATGAGTCAAAGATGTAAATTGGTAGCCGGTAGAACTATCTTAGGCTAACTTTGGAGAGAGCTGACTTCTGGGAGTTAGTAGCTAATAGTTGCACAGTCATCTCCTGGTCAGAGCACATCTGGATTATTGTATTCTCTTTTGAGCAGCACATTTTGGAAAAGCCATTGATAACATGTTCAAAAGATAATATATAGAAGAACAATAGAGAAAATCAAACACTGGGAAGATGGATTGAGTTAGGGAGATGTTGAGACTAAACTGGAGAAGAGTTGGGGGGATATATAATAGCAATCTTCCATATTGTTAAAGGGAGGTCATGTGTGAAAGAATATGAACTTATTCTGTTTGGGCCCGGAGGACAGAATTAGAAACAGTCATTTGAAGTTGCCAGGACACAGTATAGGTTTAATGTCTAGGAAAGATAATTTCCAGTAGTTAGTACTATTCAAAAGTTGGATGGACTGCCTTGGTAAAGTGTGGGTCCCCTTTTTTTGAAGTTCTTAAAGCAGGAGGGAGGTAACTATTTGAGCAAGCCTAGGTAAGGATTCTTTGGGGGACTATGGGCATGTAATATTTGAAAAGTTTGAGAGATATAGTTTTTGGATAATTTAATCATTTTATTAATAAAGCTAACAGATTATTAATTATTATTATTATTGTTTTTTGGAGGCAATTGGAGTTAAGTGACTTGCCCAGGGTCACATAGCTAGGAAGTGTTAAGTGTCTGAGACCAGATTTGAACTTAGGTCTTCCTGACTTCAGGGCTGCTGCTCGATCCACTGCACTACCTAGCTGACACTTGCTAATGCCAAAAACCCCTCATGGTGGTGAGCTCATGGTTCATATGTCCTGGTGGTGGTGGTGGTGTGGGATCCTTCCTTCTCAAAGAGGACATCACTCTGTTAGACTTGTGTTACAGCGTGTCAGACTGGCTGATCAGACCAATACAAGCTTGGAGTGCTCTGCCACTGTGAATTTTTAGGATGACTTTTTAAATTTTGAGCATCTTGAGCTTTTTTGGGCTAATTCCATTCTGCTTTGCTCATAGAGCACTGCACCCTCTTTGATGAGGGCATGCCATACTGAGCAGTCCTGTGCCTGTGCCATATGCAGGCTTTCCTGAGGATGTTGGTCAATTCTGATTGTTAATGATTAATGAGAAAATGAACATTACAATGAGAAGTGGGCTATATTACAGAAAGTCTTGAGGGTATCTTGGATCAAAGACACTTAACAATTAAGTGTCTTGATCAAAGACATAATAATTTCCCTATCCCCTGACAAAAAGGAGAATCCACATTTTTCTCAGATCTATAAACCTATAAACTCTAACCACAATGAGCTGAGATCTACCTATTAGCTTAAATCTGAATTTCTTTTACTGTCTTTGATTAGATCTTTAGCTTGGGTAAGTCTTCAGAGAAAGATTTCCCCACACTGGTTGATTTCCATATGAGGAGATAATGAGGGGGAGAAACATGAGGGGGAAAAACATTGTTCTTGATTCAATAACTAATAAAAGAAATAATAAATTCTCTCAAGTTGGAGGAGATGGATTGCTGATGAGGTGAGGTACCTGACCCAATTCTGAAATATTCTGATTCTGTGAAATGGCTGCAGCGGTAGAGACAAAGTTTAGCACCTTCAGGGAAATTAGATTCTAGAAAGGAGATGGAAAATATACACCAATAACTATTAATAAAAAATAGTCTGAAAATTTTACATGGCAATTGTATGAAAGAACCACAATGAAAGGATCATGGAGATCCCTGAGGGAATGATCATAATCAACTGAGCAAAATGGGGGAAGATTTCATGGTGTGGCATTTGAATGGAACTTTAAAAACTGGACAGGATTTCATAAGCAAAAAAGGAGTGGGAGAAAGTTTTTCAGGGAAAGAGAATGGTGTAAAGAAAGGCACAGAATTGGAAAAGTGAATGTATGGAACTGCAGATGTAAGCAGAACCAAGAGAATAATGTGCACAGTTGCTACAAAAAAGTAAATGAAAGAAATGATAAATTGAATTCTTAAAAATTTGAATGACCACTCATGGTCCTAGACTATATATCAAATGTATTTCTCTCCTTATGGCAGAAAACTGGGACACTACTAGGGGGCAGAGTGCTGAATACTCAGCCAGAAAGTTGTATTTGCTAAAGGGGTGGGGAGGGGAAAGGGGTTGGGTGGAAGGATCTATACATACAAAAAACATGAATAAATTTTTAAAATTATTTTTATAGTGAAGAAAAAAGAACAAATAAAGAATAAGAATTTATCACTGTATTTTTCCTGGGATAAAGGATACTGAAATTAGAGATGTCTAGCATTGATTCTTTTTTTTTTTTTTTTTTAGTAGCTTTTTATTTTTCCAAATAGTTTTGAATTTACCTTTGCAAACCCTTGTGTTCCAAATTTTTCTCCTTCCCACTACTTCTTCCCATAAACAGCAAGCACTGCCATATAGGTTACACAATGTGCAATTCTTCTAGACATATTTCCATATTCATCATGCTACACAAGAAAAATCAGATCAAAAGGGGGGGGGAAACATGAAAAAGGAAAAAAAAAACAAGCAAATAACAATATTCCCCTCGTGACTCCCTATCCCCACCCTCATGGTAAAAATATTATACTTTGACCCATATTCAGTCTCCATAGTTCTCTCTCTGGATGTGGATGGTACTTTTCATCACAAGTCTATTGGAATTGCCTTGAATCATCTCATTGTTGAAAAGAATCAAATCCATCACTGTTGATCATCATATAATCTTGTTCCAGCACTGATTCTTTACATAGACATGTCTTTAAAGTAGAAAAGAACGTTTTATCCATCTACCTACCTTAGTAGAAATATTTCTGAAGCATATCTAAGGTTCCTTTTAATTCCATTTATATGATCTTGTGATAACCAACTCTTTTCTCTGTCCCTTGCTGTAGAATGTTATTGTTAATTTAATAATTTGCTCCTGAGTAGATTTCCCCTTCACAGTGGAATATATCAGTGGCCAATTTCAGTTCTAAGGCTACTCCCATCTCCCTTTGTAAATTAATAAAAATAAAGGCTCTGTATACAACAAAATATTGACATTTTGACTTTTTTGTAGTAGTGAAGAATTGGAAATAGATGCCCATTGTTTGAGGATTAAGTTAATAGACCATGGAATATAAATGTAAAGGAATATTATTGTACTGTAAGAAACCTTGAATATGATGATTTCAGAGAACCATGGAAAGACATGTGAACTGATGCAAAAATGAAACACAGATAGGAAAACCATATATGTGTATAATAGTGTATGTTTCTATACAGAAATGTATTCTGTGTGTGTGTGTGTGTGTGTGTGTGCATACCTGAGTGTGTATATGTGTATGCAAATGAATATAACATTGTTAATGGAAAGAGCGAGTGGACAAAGAACATTAGAAATTATAATGACCAAGTTTGACCCCAAAGAAGAGACATGGATGTGCTGGTTGAGTTTGTTTAATTTTTTATCTCGTCTTTTTCTCCTTTATTATAAAGGATGACACTGAGAGGATTATATTGGGAAATGTAGGCAATGTAAAAAAAAAAAAAAAAAAAATTAAAGAAAAGAAACTAGGGCCCGGAGAGGATCCTTCAGATTTTTGCCTTTCCACCTCTGGAAAGCAATTATTCTCATAATAATAATAATTATTATTAATAATATATCATATTATATATAATAAATAATATTGTTATTACTATATAATATTATAATAATTAGATAATAAATATTATTAATATTGATCTAATCTGTTCTAATAAGAGCAATTGGGTAACCAATGAAGTAGGACTGATTAGATTAATTTATTTCAGATAAGTAGGTTCTTTAATGTGAGAGAGGATTTTGGTTAGATTCCTTCATACTAGACCTTGAGTTCCCTGGATCACAATTCATTTAGAAATTCATGAGCTTGATATCCATCAGATTTCTGTTACCTGATAGCAGCTCAACTAAAAAGATTTGGTGGATTCTAGGATCTGTTTAGCCTAAACTCTTTGTGTTCCCAGTCTTGGCTTTCTGACACTTCATACTTTCCTCCCTAGGTATTTCTTCTAGGGAGACATATTCTTTTTTATTTGGGACTCCTCCTTAATGAATACTAATTTTTTTTTAAGATGGGAGTTGTGCTGAGACTAAAGGCTGTTTCCCTTTGGAATCATAACAAAATACCCCCTAGTTAATAATTGTCCAGGTTAAATAACTGTTATAGCTTTACCCTTTACTACTTTAATAAAACAGGTTTTTGGATGGGAAGACTCATTTCCTCCTCTTTCCTTCTCCCCCTCCTCCCCCTCTTTTTTTTCCTCCTCCTCCCCCTCCTCCCTCCTTCTATCTCAAATCTCCTATCTTTTTCAGTTTTTCACCTGCAGGATGGAGGGAAGTGGTGATCATGGTAGAGAAAAGAGCAGAGATGATTAGAGTGTGATGTTTGCAAAAATGAGCCAGAGGATGTGTCAGATGGTCCTTATAATTTCTAATGTTCTTTAGGGGAAATATGGCTGGATTTTGTGATTAGGCACTTGGTAGGCCCATTAATCAGTCAACAAGCATTTTATTTTTATTAAGGCCATTATGTCCTATACTGTCCTAGGTGCAGAGGAGACAAACAAATAAAACATTCTTTGCTCTCAACGATTTCATGTCCTACCTGGAAAGACCTCTGTAAGCTCAAGCAATTGAAGTGTACTGTATGTATAAAATAATAGCAATGTTGTAGGATGAACATTTGTAAATGACTTTGCTACTCTCATCAGTACTTTGAAGGACTTAATGATGAAAAATGCTATCCATACAAAGAGAAAGAACTGATTATGTCTGAATACAAATACAAAAACATACTTTTTTCTTAATTTTTTTCTAGAGGATTTTTTTGGGGGGTGAAATGGAAGGATCTATGTTTTCTTTTGCAACATGACTTTTTTATGGAAATATTTTGCATAACTTTGTGCCTTCTCAGTGGTGAGGAGCATATAGGGAGGGAGAGAGAGAATCCAGAATCCAATCTTAAAAGCAAATGTAAAAAATGTTTTGCATGTAACTGAGGGAATAAAAATATTAAAACATGAGGAAAAAAGGATTTCATATCTTTTAGGTTAGAACACAAGTAACAAGAAAAAGCATTTGCAAATAATTAAAGAAATTGTGACAAAGGGCTTTAGTACCTTAAGAGGAGTTAGGAAAGGTTACTAATGGGTATGTTAGCTGAACTTTTAAACAAACTAGGATCCTTCAGTCTGCTCAAAGGCATGAAAATAAGATAAGAATGTTATGAATGAGAAACTAGTTTGGCTAGATTACAGAGAGCATGAACTGCTATTAATGAAGTAGCATTTATTAAATGTCTACTATGTACAAGGCATCTTGCTAAATGCTTTTGGGATACAAGGAAAGAAAAAAAAAAAACAGTCTTTGTTTTTAAGGAGTTCCCAGTCTGGTGGGGGAGGCAATATGCCAGCAATGATGCACAGACAAAATGCATACAGGGTAAATTGGGGATAATCTCCGAAGGGAAGCAGGACTTGAAAAGGCTTTTTTTTTTTTTTTCTATCAGATGTTCCTTTAGCTGAGATTCGAAAGAAGCCTAGTAAACTAGGAGTTGAAATGAAAAGGGACAGATTCCAGCCAAGGAAAATACTCAGGAGATAAGCCTTAGTATGGGAGGAATAGCAAGGAAGCCAGTGTTATCAGATAGCAGAAGAGATCATGTCCAAGAAGATCAAAGATGAATAATATAGAACAAGTCAGGAAAGATGGATTAAAGGCATATTCTGAAGAGTTTTTGACACTAAGCAGAAGAATTTGAATTTCACTGTAAAGCTCATAGGTCAATAAAATTAATTGAGAAATAGAGAAATTGGATTAGACCTGTACTTTAGTAACATCACTCTGAAAGTAACGTGGAGGGCAGATTGAAGAGTGAAGAGATGAAGGGACATGCTTTAGAAAGCTATTGAAGAAGTTCAGGTGAGGCTCTTTAACTAGATTGATGACTGTGAGTCTGAAAAGAGCAGCACATGTGAAAGATGCTTAATAAATTCTTGTAATTGTAGAAATTGGTGCAACATCCCAGTTACTGTTGATTGTTAGAGTATTCATAACTTGGAAACTAATTGAATATGTGAGGTAAGTGAGAGTGGGAAGGCATGAACTGCTCAAAAGTTGTAAAAACCTTAAATGACTTAAAAGGATAGATGGTATCCGCAACTGAAATAAGGAAGTTCAGAAGAGGACTTGGCTTTGGGGGAAAAGATGATGAGTTCTGCTTTGGATATTTTGAACTGATTTTAGTATTGTTCTTAACTCCCCAAATTCCCCCAAGTTGACTTACTTTCCTGTCAAGTTTGGGAAATACCAAATTTGGTGTGAGGCTCATTGAGAGCACTGAGATCTGCCTTCAGATTCTGTAGAATCTTGGGCAACTCATTTAACTTTGTAGAACCTCCGTTACCTCCTCTATAAAATGGGGATCATTCTTATACTACAAATCATAAGGTGATTACAAACTTATTAGATAAATGAGTAGTAACCCAATATGGGTATAGAAATCTATCTGAGCCTGCAGGAAAGTGTAAGGAGGGAGTAAGATGATAGAAGAGAGAGCATATTGGGGGAGGGGATAGTTAGAGGCAAAACACTTTTGAGGAGGGACAGGGTGAGAGAGAGAATAGAATATACAGGGGAGAAATACAATTAGCAATAGTATTTGTGAAAAGAATTTTGACGAAACAAGTTACTTATTTCTCAAATGTACAGGGAGCTGAGTCAAATTTATAAAATATAAGAGCCATTCCCCAGTTAATAAATGATCAAAACATATGAACTAAGCCCAAAGAGCTATAAAATCTTCATATCTTTTGACCTAATATGACTAGGCATGAATTCCAAAAGAGTTTTTTTTTTAAAAGGAAAAGGACCTATATGTACAAAAAAATATGTATAACAGCTCTTTTTTCAGGGCAAAGAATTGGAAATTGAGGGGATGCTCATCAATTGGGGAATGGCTGAATAAACTGTGCTATGTGGTGGAATATTATTGCTCTGTGGAAGATGGTGAGCCCTCAGAAAAACCTGGGAAGACCTCCATGAGCTGATGCAAAGTGAAATGTTCTGTGTACAAAATAATGGTAATATTGTAAAATGATCGATTATGAATGACATAACTGTTCTCAGCAATACAATGGTACAAGACAACTCTGTAGGACTTAATGATGAAAAATGCTATCCATACCCAGAGAAGAATTGATTGTGCCTGAGTACAGACTGACGTGCGCGCGCACACACACACACACACACACACACACACACATACACACACACATATATATGTTTTGTATGACTTCAACATGTGCCTTCTCAATGAGGGAAAGTGGGAAGGAAGGGAGAAAAATCTGAAAACAAATGTAAAAAATTGTTTTATATGTAATTGAGGAAAATATATATTTTTAAATTTTCAGTTCAAATCCATTGGGGGAAAAAAGGTAAATGAGTAATCGCAATTATTATTATCTTGTACTGCCCAACTAAGTATCTCTACTAATCTAGATCAGGTCAAATCCAGGAGGTCTGCCTCAGTTGGCAGTGAGTCAACAGAACTCTTAATAAAACCTTTGTTAATAGATCCTCCTTTACCTTAATGATATTATGAAGATACAGGAGAAAATGTGAATTAAATCAAAGTTGTCTTTGGTATTCCTAATTCTCTTTTTCATATTGCTGTGAACCCAGTACCTTTATGTTCTCATCCTCCCTCTCCCCCCGCCCCCACACATCTCTGTCTATCTCTCCTTGTGTATCTTTCTATCTCAGTCTCTACCTCTCTTTCTCTCTCTCTAAATAATTTCATTCTCTTTTAAAAGATATTCCGGGAAGAACCTAGAACTCATTGACACTAAAGGGTAATTAACTCCTGACAGCTTAAATGGTAACCTTTCCTTAGGTTTATTTGTATTTTACAGGGATCAAAATCTTAACCTAAATAACAAAGCTCTGTAGGGATGGAATTTTAGTCATTTCATGCCAGAGGATATAGGGTCATTATGGGGGGAGGGGAGGGGACTGTTGTGGAGAGGATGAGATTGGGGACCTTCTCAGCACTTCTGAAATCATGTTTTGTAGATGGATAGTTGTCCTATTCTGGCATAAGGCTGTGCTCATAGAGTTGTTTTCCAGGTCCTTTGTCTGAGGAAACCCCTCAGAGAAAACCTGGGTGGGCAGGGGGGTGGATGAGTAAGGCAATAATTGCCTTTCTCTGAAAACCACATGCCATAAACCTTCAGGACTCATTTCCTTGTCATCCCCAGGATTTGCCAGTTTGGGGAAGGGCCTTCTCTGATTCTCACTTGACAGCTCATAAAAGCATTCTCTCCCTCAATATTTCTGCCATCAACCGGAATATGTAATTAACTTGCTGCAATTTAGCTTTGAGATGGATTTTCCTTTTTAGGGATGCCATAAACAACTATGCCTATGATCTCTGGGTCGTTAATGAAGTTTGTGTTGTAAGGGGGGGGGGGGGAAGAAAAACCTTAGTGAACACTGTGGAAAGGAATCAGAGCGACTTGGCAAGACCTACCCTGACCTTGGAGCAAGATATTTACCCTCTTCTAGCCTCAGTTTCCTTATCTGTAAAATGGATTTAATAATACCAATACTATTTTGCTCACAGGTTTGAGATTCAAATGAAATAATATATGGAAAGCACTATATAAATGTCAGGATTTTTGTTGTTTGGTATTTAAGGAACTGCTTCACTGCAGTTCCTATATCCAGAGGACCAGAGATTTTTTTTTTTTTTTTTTAGTGCTGGCTAATTTTCCCTTAAAAGAACAATTTTGCTCACAAGCATATTTTAAATATATATATATATATATATATATATTTTTTTTGCCCAGTGGTCTTGGTTTTGCCTGTCAATAACAGAGTGATAAATATTCACTACTTGATTTTGTCAAAGACTTCTTTGCAACAGTTCAGCCATTTTTTTTTTAAACTAAATGAAATAACAGATCCAGATAAGGAAAACATGCAATATTGGGCAGAGGAAGAATGTCTCTGGGTAATAATAATACATAGTTTTTATAGATCTTTTATGGCTGTGACCTCATTTGATAACTTGATCCAGGCCTTTGAGTTAGGTGAAACTGAGAATATTATCTCCAGCAGTTAGAAAACAGTCATTAAAAGGTTATGACTGTTTTCCTAAGGTCACACAGCTAATGAATAACAGATCCAGGATTAGAGTACAGGGTCTCCTTTCTCCATAGACTCTTAATTACAATATTCATCTATAGAATGGAAGTATGAAAAATTGTATACATTATCTTTCCAGAATTCCTAGCTGATTGGGAGAGTTGGTTTAGTCTCTGATAAGTTCAATATACTAGCATACCTCAGAGCTAACATGGGTTCATTTCCAAATCACCAAAATAAAGTAAATATCGGAAAAAAGAGAGTGACATGAATTTTTGGATGTCAAAGTGCATATAGAATTTGTTGTGTGTTCTTTGTTTTTGAAGAAGACCAATGACATCAGGAAGGTGATGTCTATAAAAGTTATAGTTACATTGTGCTGTAATCTGTTAACTATGCAGTAGTATTATATCCAAAATACAATGTTCATATCTTAATTAAAAATGCTTTATTCCTAAAAAGTGCTAACCTTCACCTGAGCTTTCAGAAAGTTGTAATCTTTTTGCTAATGGAGGGTCTTGCCCCCCTGTTGATGACTGCTGAATTATCAGGGTGGTGATTGCTGAAAGTTGGGTTAGATGTGGCAGTTTCTTAAAATAACATAGCAATGAAGTTTGTCGCATCATTGCAGGACTATTAATTGGCCCATTTTAAATATTGTTGTGTCTCAAGGAATAGGAGGCCTGAGGAGAGAGAGAGACTCGGGGGACCAGTAAAGGAAGCTGTCAGGCCACATTGCCACAAGAAGATGGACTATGTCTTTGTGGGCCAGGTTGGAAAGAGCTGGTCCTGGGTGTAGGGGATTGGGGGGGTGTCAGAAAGGTGGAGAGTAGAGGAGAGAGTTCTGTTGGCATAATAGATAAGAGTTCTTGGGCTTATCTGCTTGTCCATTGGCAGTTGGTCTTCATTTGGTGGTGGTAGAGATGAGGGCAGGCAGCTGGAAGCCAGTAAAAACTAAGTTGAAGCTAATTGTCTAAGACCTCAAGCCCTTTTATAGGAAATTATACTTATTTTTCTTATTTCTTCCCTTTTTTTTTTGACTGGTCATCTGTGAAGTACCAAAATACTTGAGGTAGCTGATTGTCTCTTAAACTGTCATAGAATAAAGAATTGTTGGTTGATACAGAGCAGTTTGACTTTTACCTGGACATAGGAGGCAGCTATGTGGCTCAATGGAATAGGTGTTGGACTGGAATCAGGAAGACCTGAATTAAAATCCAACTTCAGACACTAACTAGCTGTGTGACCTTGAACAAGTCACTTAACTTGTTTGTCTTAAGCCCTTTGGAGAAGGAAATGGCCCACTGCTCCACAATCTTTGCCATCAAAACCTTATAGACAGCATGGTCCCTAGGGTCACAAAGAGTCAGACATGACTGAGGGACCCACCAATGCAACCAAAAAGGACATAGAGCTAGACTGTTTATAGTTAACTGAGTTCTCTACAGACCTTTCCCTTGTTTCTTGCTTCTCTATTTTCAGAAGGGAACAGTTTTAGTTGTAGGCTATTCTAAATCCTGTGATCGTTGGCTTGCCAACTTTTTAGGGCATCCTGAGTAAAGGGGCTTGCTAGATTGGGTGAGAGGTAGCTCCAAAGCCTTTCCAATTCCAAGAGTCTAGAAGGCATTCACTGACCCCAGCATGTATGTGCAGCCACAGGATGTAGAGGAGAAGGGATACCCGTGGCTCTTGTCTTTCCATGGGAGAAGGCGTTTGTGTCATCGGCAGGTATTTAACAGAGTCACAAGTCACATCTTTCCTAATTTCCCTGGCATTTCTTCCTGGCTCTTTTGGTAAGCTGGGGGAAAAAAACAACATTATTGCTAAATACCGTGGACATAAAACGAAGCAGCTGCATGTGATGAACCAAAGAGCAGAGGGTTTGCAGCTAGCTCTGCAGTGCTGAATTTATGTTTCCTCTTACCTAAGACGGCTTTCTTCTTCACATATCAAGTGTGGGAGCTTTGCCAGCCACTCTTCTGTTTAATGTTATGATAATGACACTAGGAAGAGAAGAGATGGCAAGGTTTTATTTGAGGTTTGTTTTTTTTGTTTTTTGTTGGTTTTTTTCCCTGCCTTTTATTTGTCATGTTTCTCTGTATTCCTGATTTTAAAAAGATAGAGGCTTTTCAGTCATCTTTTTAGCTATTCTCTTTTTAAAAAATGATCTGAAAGACTTTGTTGAAGGATATTTTTCTCTGGGTGTTGTTTAGGGTTTTTTCTTTTTTTCCAGTACAGGTAGTTATGGTATATTGAAGAAGAGTAGGTATGGAGTTAGAAAGAAAGCAGAATTCGTTTATTTCCATTCCAAGGAAAAGTCTCTTTGGAGAAATTATTCATACTTGCTTTAATATTGTTTGTTTGCTTTATAACATTTTTTGTTTATCAGAAATATATTTATTGATAACAACGTCAACACTAGATTAAAATTGGATCCCCTCTTTCTAGGATAGTCATACTAAAACTGGGCTGTGGGTATTACTCCAGGGGATAGTGACTTTATAGATGACCCTGTGTATATAATTCATTTGAACTCAAGATGAAGTTATTAGGACTTCTATATTTTCAGGCAAGTCTACCTTAATTAACATTGAAATCTTGTGGCCCCTATTAATATTTCATATTGGAACAGAAGTAATTGTATAGATTCCTTCAAACTCATATTATGTCACTGTCCACTATATACATGTTCTGCATGGGAGATCCTGTCCTATTATGGCTGATGAGAGACCATGACTAAGGCAGTCTTGCTCATAGAGCAGTTCTTGGAATGGGAAATTGCTTCATTGAGGCAAGAGCTTGACTTTTCCCATAGCTTTTCTGTTATTCTGTACTTTGGGGGTAAATTTATGCTAAACTCAAATTCCTCGTATGGGTAATTGGCTGCCTTTCACCAGACTGATTGGTCCTTGAACCTAGTAAGTTTGCTAAATGAGCTTGCCTAAGTCGTGCCATAGGGGCCAGCTTCTCCTTCCTATGGCTATGTGACTCTGGTGAAATCATTTATTTTTTTAACTGCCATCAGGTGACCCTTTGAAAAGACTATGAGTTAGAGTACAGTTGCTGATCTGTATTGGGAGAGGAAGTTTCCTTACTAGGATTTCTCTTTAACCAGAAATCTAGACCTAAAAGAAAGAATGCCATGCTAACAGATGACTTACATTAGATACCCTGTGTAACCAGAATCTTTGAGTCTCAGGCTGTCAGAGTCAATTATATTTATTTTTCATTGAATGGAAGGCCTCTCTTTTGCTACCAGGTGAAATTTATAAAAACTGAGGTTCCTGTCCTACTAACTAATTGGATCTGCAGTCTAGGATGATGGAGAATGTGGATAAGTACTTCATTCCTGCATCTGGCAAAGAGATAACTGAGGAAAGGGGAGCCAGTAGCCGAGACAATTTATAGATGTAGTCATCTATCCAAATGACCACAAGTAGGCCATATATTTGTGGCTATGCCGTATCCACCCAGGATGGAAAGCATCCTGTATCTTCTCAGTCCTGCACACACCCATACCTGTATGAGAAATCTACCTCCAGAATGATGGGACATTGAACACCTACCATCTCTTTGCTGTCATTTCACTTACCATGTATTTTTAACAATATTTTCCAACTTTATTAAGTATGTATGTAGACTATTATGTTAGGAAAAGAGTAGCTGTGAAAATCAAAAATAAGATGCAGCTCCTGCCCTTGGGAAGCTACAGGAGCCACAAAACAAAATATGATGTGTGAGGTCCAAATGACAGAAGCATGGACCAGCCCAGACTTTGGTTTTTGAGTTGGGAAAGCAAAACAAATTGGGCACAATCTGGCCCATGGTAGACAGACATGAGACTAGCCTTTTTGTATTCAGGGGAGCAAGGAATCTTCCCTTTAGGAAGGAGTATAAAACACTTGGAGGGAAATAATGAGATTAGGCCAGAAAAGTAGATTGACACGATTGTGGATGGCCCTGGATGCCAGGCGCCAAGTTTGAGTTTTCCTTAACAGCCAGTAGCAGAGGTGTGAGGTGACTTGATCTGTGCATTAGAAAGATTTTTCTGATAGTGATACAAAGGACAGATGAGTGGGAAGGAGAGAGAGGGCACAAGAAGATAGACAGGTTGTAATGGGAACTTGTACTCGTGCAGTGGCAGTGAGAATAAAGGTGGTGACAGATGTAAGAGGAATTGGCAGGACTTGTAACTAATCAGGTGAAAGGAGAGAAAAGATAGCTTCAAATTTGTGAAGGTGGGAGGGACTGAATGGCGCCATTTGTCAGAAAGTGAGATGCTGAGGAGGAGTGGATTTTGAGGTGAGATAATGAGCTTGGTTTTTGACATTCAGGGCTTGAGGTTCCAGTGAGGTGTATGGGTAGAGATGGGATGTAGAAATATGTCTGTAGCCCAGAAGGAAAGTGGGGACTAGAGATATCACACTCACTCCATTTCACACTCATTTCAGTGCTGAGCTTTGGGAACACACTATAAAGAAGCTACTTATCCCCAAGGAGTCAGGGGTAAAGGATGGGTGGGTGGGGATTGCCCCTGAAAGGGTGCAAGGTTTCTGTTGAGGAATAGAAAGGAAGGATGAAGTCCGATCAGAAGGACTTACTGAGCCCACTAAGGAAATAATGAACTAAGGAACTGGCCAATAGGGAGATCTTCAGTCAATTAGCAAACAGTAAGTACCTAGGTGGTACACTAGATAGTTCTGGACTTGGGAAGACTCATTTTTCTGAGTTCAAATCGAGATTCAGGCACGTAACTAGTAGTGTGACTCTAGGCAAGTCATTTTCCCCTTTTGCCTTAGCTTCCTCATCTGAAAAATGAGTGGGAGAAGGAAATGGCAAACTACTTCAGTATCTTTGCCAAGAAAACTCCAAATAGGGTCATGAAGAATCAGATACACTTGAAAAATGACTCAAAAACAAGCATACCAAGCTCTGGTTTAAGGGATGAGAATCCAAAAAGAGGTAAAAGACAGTCCTTTTCCTAAGGAAGCTTAAAAGCAAAGGCTGCTGCTGAGGAGGTAAAGTCCAGAAAAGAAAAGATGAATGGGGAGTAAAATCTGTAGAAAGTGATGTTATTGTCAGACAGGATTATTAGAGAATGGGGGAGAACATGGACTATGAAGCCTCCTCTCTCTTTATTTTCATCCTAAGCTTAGCAACTATCATAAAAACAAATGATCAGATAAATAAGCAGGAATAAAAATAATGGAATTCATACATAAATCCTTAAACTCAGAGAAATTGGTCACCATTGTTTGTGTTTTGGAAACTGGGTTCCTCCCCATCTTGTTCAGACTGGAATGCAGGGACCATTTGCAGACCCCTCCTTCTGCCCCATATTTCTGGATACCTCACCACTGCTCAATCCTCTCTTGCCTGTTTCAGCACAGAATTTCCAGTCAAACAATTCGCTAGTTTCAGCTTCCTTCATCAGCAGAGATTACAGACCTGCTTCATCAAACCCAGTGAGCCAGTCATTTTCTCTTCCTCCTCTTTACTTGCTGAACACCTTTTCCTTTAAGGCTTAGCATAGGTGCCATCTCTTACTAGAAGCTGTCCTTGATTCCCTCTCCACCCCCACACTCCAGCTGAAAGTATTCTGTCATCGTGACTTCCTAGAACATGTTGTCTAGACAGCTCTCTTAAGCCCTGTTACATTTTCCTTTGTATTATTTGTATTATTTTATTTGCCATAACAGTATGACCATCATTTAGCAAGCACAGTTCTTGCATACTTCTAATCAGTTTTTGCTGATTATGTACATTTGTGATAATTTGGAAGGTTGGAGTGATTATTAACAAATAAAAGGATCAGTCAGTAAGCACTCAGGCATTATTAAGTGCTTATTATGAGCCAGCTCCAATGCTAAGCACTGCAGGTATAGAGCCTCAGAAAAGGCTTCTGAAAGAGATGCTCATAGGATGACAACAACAATAGCAACGTCTGTATAACACTTTAAGGTTTGCCAATTGCTTTAACAAATATCT
Source organism: Antechinus flavipes (assembly GCF_016432865.1). NCBI lineage: Eukaryota > Metazoa > Chordata > Mammalia > Dasyuromorphia > Dasyuridae > Antechinus > Antechinus flavipes. The sequence goes on along the minus strand of NC_067400.1, from coordinate 486,972,276 downwards.
TCTTTTATCCATATTACAACGCAGAGAGATAAGGGGCTATTATTACTCCATTTTACAGATGGGAAAACTATAGCAGAAGGCAGTTAAATGATTTGCTCAGTCACACAACTAGTAAGTTTCTGAGGCTGGATCTGAATTTGGGTCTCCCTGATTCTTGGTTTAGCACTCCGTGCCCAATATCACCTAGCTGTACCCCGAGCTGAATCATAAAAGAAGTTAGAGATTCTAAAAGATGGGAGCTAGAAAGGGAGTGCACTCCAGACATGAGGAGCACCTGGTGCAAAGGTGTGGAGATGGGAGATGGAGTGCTAAATCCAAGGAACAGCAACTGGTTGAGCTGTGACAGAGAGTGCATGAAAAGGGAAAATGTGCAATAAACTTGGAGCCAGATTTTAAAAGTCATGAAATACCCATCTGAGAAGTTTGCATTTTATCCTAGAGCCTCAGTGTTCAAGACTGCCCCCTTGAGGGATGAGAATGGAAATGCTGAAAGGTTTCATAAAATCATAAATTTAGAGCTGAAAAGAATTAGTCTAATCTCATTTTATTATAGATAAGGAAACTGGGGGCCGGAAACGGGTAGGGATTTGTTTAAAGTCACACAGAGACTAAGCTATAGTGAGAGGCAGGATTCTGATGCACCTTTTCTGACCCTGGAGCCAGAGTCCTTAGTGATGCTATCAGAAAGCCCAATCCCATTGTCACAGTCCCAAGGCCATTGGATTTGGGAGGATTCTCCCTGGTGTGGAGGGTGGCAGGCAGAGTGGGTTTCTTCCAGCATCCGCAGAGCATTCCCCTCCCATTTCAAGGGGAATGCGCAAAAGGAGGCTCTCTGCTCTGTGGTGCTCAGCAGAGACCAGCTGATACATGTATTGCCACTTAGACTCCAAGCATATTTGTTTGTCCTTGAAATCCTGACCAGCTCTAGGTGAGCTGGAGCAGCTGGTTACTTTTATTTCTTAAAAATTTTTAAAACTCCAGTCACTTTTGAATTTACAGTACAAACATACAAGAGTTAGTCATCACCGTGGCTGGTACCTTTGAATATCCCATAGAGTTATGTGAGAAAGTTCCAGCATCTTCTAAGGAAGTAAAGCAGAAATAGCTGTCTCTATCCAGATTTTTATTATATTTTAGAACACCCTCTCAGCTGAATAATCTTGTTTCTTCCTCTCCCGCACAACCCCAAGCAGTGTCTGTATGGAAGCTTCGGCAAGGTGTCTTTTGCATTATATAAAAGAATTTGTACAAAGTTGTTTTCTAAAGTATGATGACCCTCTAAACACTGTGGAAAAACTTACTGCTAATGGCTTGTTTCTTGGAAATCTAAGTGTGCACACACACACATAATTCCCCTCAGTTCATTCTTGCTTCCTTATTTTTAAGTGGGAGTTGAGGACCTTGAGTTGTGTCCTTAGGTTCTGTTTTTTGTTGAACTGACATCATTTGGAGTCAATAAATAAACACTGGCAGTACACAAGCAGGAGTCCTGACTTCCACCTATTATCTATGAGTCCTTGAACAGTAATGGGAGTAATAATATCTAATGTTGATATAGCACTTTAAGGTTAGCAGATTTCTCTACATATACAGGCTTTAATAACTTAAAACTGTATTAAGACTTTTGTAACAACCTATTGTCTTAAGCTAACTCTGTGTCTTTCCCTCCACTGGTTCAAGATTTTCTGTCCAATCCAAATTATAATGGCTATAATATGTTGACCTCCAGGTTACTTTCCTTTCTTTCTCAAGGACCTACTTTCTGTCACCAACAAAGATTTATTCGTTTATTAATCACATAATATATTTTGGCCTTGTACTAAGCACTGGCTCACCTTCTCTGCTCAATAGTTGCCCTTAATTCTGAGGAACTGAATATTTACATAGATGTTCCCTAAAATTCCTTAACCTACCAATTCCTCAGTTCCTTACTTTATTTCCATTGGATTTTACTATTAATCACAAGTTTTTACTTCCTTAGTTAGAAGCTGACATTTTCCTTTCTGACCATAACTTTCTCTCAATCTGCCTTTTCCTACACCTCACCTTTCCTAAACTTGTTCTTTTCATTTATAAAGACTTTTAGTTCTTCCATGAGATCTTCAGTAACCCACCTGTTAACCATTTCAACTCCACACTGATGTCTGTTCTTGAATTCCTTGCCCCCTTGTCTGATTGTCATTATTTCTTGCAAATCTCAGCACTGGATTTTTCCCATCATCATCTTCCTCTGCTCTAATTCACCATTTGCTGAATGGAACTGGAAAAAGTCACAATCATGCATGCTGACTGAGTACATTATAAATTCATATTTTTCAATTTCAACTAGGCCCTCACTATAGCATGAAAGTCTTTTTGTTACTCTGATTTATTCCTCACCTTACTTCCCAATCAATTCCAAATCTTTTCTTCCCTCCTCAAATCTCCTTTACCACCCTCCTTTAACCCAGACCCCAATTTTGCCATTCAATTTGATTTTCATCTTCTTCCAGTCTCTTCAATTTTAAAACCCCATTGATATCATCTCTTATTCTCTCCTTTTCCCCAGTCATTGACAGAAAGGTGGCCTTTGTTTTTGCCAAGTCTGACTCCTCTACATGTGGACTTCCCATCTATTCCTGTCTTCTTCAGAAGATTGAATCCTCAATCTCAGTCTCTTCTTTCAATTTCTCCTTATCCATGCTGGCTCCTCCCCTACTGCCTTCAAATATGTTCAGGTCTATTTCCTTCATCCTTTAAAAATGTTCATTAGAATTACCATCCCTCAATTTATCATCCTATTTCTCTCCTCCATTTTGCAGCCATATTCTATGAGAAATTTGTCTGTACTTGCTGATTTCTACTTCTTCTTCCCACTTACAACTCAATTCTGCCCTTGTCACTCAACTGAAACAGTTCTGCCCAAAGTTACCATTGATCTCTTAATTACGAGGTCACATGGTCATTCTTCCCAATCTGTCTGTATATTGTTGATCATTCTCTCCCCTTGGATTCTCTCTTTTCTCTGGGTTTTTGTGATTTTTCTGGTTATTCTATCTTTCTGACTTTTCCTGCTCAATCACCTTTGTTTTTTTTATCATTCATATCCTATCTCCTAATTGGAAATACTCCCTAAAGTTGTTTTCTAGTCCTTTTTTTTTCACTTTTCTCTCAATATTCCAAGTGGCCTTATCAGCTGCCATTGATTTAACTATTATCTCTAATGCAGATGTCTTCTAGATCTATAAATCTGTCTCTTCTGAGCTTCATTACTATTTGAGTATTGTATGTTTTCAACTGAATATCCCAAAAAATCTTTAATTCAAAAATGTCCAAAATTGAACTCAATCTTTTTAAAAAATAGTATCTTATTTTTTCCCCAATTACATATGAAGACAATTTTTAGCATTTTTAGAAGATTCTGAATTCAAAATTTTCTCCTTCCTTCTCTTTTCTCCCTTCTTCCAAAAATGGTAGGCAGTTTAGTATAAGTTATACATGTGCTATCATGCAAAACATTTTCATATTAGTCACAATTGTGAAAGAAGAAACATCAAAAGAGAAAAAGCCATGAAAAAGAATAAAGTGAAAAAAGTACACTTTGATCTACTTTAACTTTTTCTTCTTTAACTGGTTGTGAATAGCATTTTCCTTTGTGAGTCTTTTGTACTTGTCTTAAATTATTGTGTGCTGAGAAGACCCAAGTCATTCATAGTTGATCGTCACACAATGTTGATACTGTGTACAATGTTTTCTGGTTCTTCTCATCTCATTTTGCAGCGATTTGTGCAAATCTGCCTGTTCATTTCTTATTTCACAGTGGTATTCCATTTTGTTCACATATCATAGCTTGTTCAGCCATTCCCCAATTTTCAATATTTTGTCACCATGAAATGGGGTGCTATAAATATTTTTGCCTATGTAAGTCCTTTTCCATTTTTTCTGATCTCTCAGTGGTTTTGCTGGATCGAAAGTTAACATTGTGTGGTTACCCTTTGGGTATTTGAACTCACTTTTTTCCCTCAAATCTTCCTCTCATCCAAACTTCCTTTTGTCCAGGGTACCATTATTCTTCCAGTCTCCCAGTTTCTTAACCTTGGCATTATCTTCAATTCTTCAATCTTTTTCATTCCACAAATCTTGGCCATTTTTGCCTCTACAACAAGCATCTCTTGCATCTAGCCCTTTTCTCCCTTCACATTGTTACCAATTCATTTCAGGCCATCACCAGTCTAGATTGTTGTAATGACCTCCCAACTGGTCTCTCTCCACTCTCAGCCCTCCTCCACTGTCATTTTTCCTCAGTGCACATCTGACCATTTCCCTGTTCAGTCCACTCAGGTAGCTTTCTGTTGTCTATTGGATCAAACAAATCCCGGTTAGCTTTTAAAACCCCTGTTAGCTTTTAAAACCCCTTAGCACTTAACTCCAATCTGTATCACCAGTCTTAATGGACATTTCTCTCCGTTAGATACTGTGTTCGAACCAAATGCCACATTGTATTAGAAAAGATTCAGACTCAAGTCTTTGGTTAAATTATTCCTTCTCTCTAAAAGTGAGAGATTTGGACTAGCTGACTTTGACCTCTTCTAATTCTTTCACCCATCCTTAAACATAACTGTTGTGCTAGTGTTATCTTACTATTTTAGTATTTACTATTATTTGTAGCACTTTTAGCACTGCTGACATTTCCTGTTGTCTTCCTTCCTTATAAACCAGAAGTTTTTTGTTTTTGTTTTTTGCTGAGACAATTGGGGTTAAGTGACGTGTCCAGGGTCACACAGCCAGGAAGTCTTAAGTGTCTGAGGTCACATTTAACCTCAGGTCCTCCCGACTTCAGGGCTGGTGCGCTCTCCACTGCGCCCCCTAGCCGCCCCCACAAGCACAATTAAATGAAACAAATTGCCCCCTTGCGGTGTGGGACAAGGGCCTCCTTCCACCAGAGAGGAGGGAAGCCTCCTTCACTGCGATTCCTGAAATCACATTTCGAGGCTTTCGGGGGTCTTCTTAATTAAACGGAAGGGGTCTGGGTCAGGAGGCAGGAAGTGATGGAAGAGAATGTTCTCTGAGAAGCCAAAGGACCGGTGCAGTTTAATGAAATAGTGATGCCTTGCTAGGCGGCCGTCGGGGCCGTTCCCGGGGGAGGAGCTCTCCCGGGAGGATGGCAGGTGCTCCCCAGAAACTCCACTTAAAAGCCGTGTCCTCTCTTCTTGCTTGTAGGTCTTGCCTCCAAAGCAGCGAGTTTGAAAGAAGAGGAGCGGGACGCATTTCTGGGGAAGCTGCTCAGGATGAGGCAGCTCAAAGGCAAGCCCAAGAAGGAGACTTCAAAAGATAAGAAGGAGCGGAAGCAAGCCATGCAGGAGGCCCGGCAGCAGATCACCACGGTGGTGCTGCCCACGCTGGCCGTGGTGGTGCTCCTGATCGTGGTGTTCGTGTACGTGGCCACGCGCCCCGCCACCACCGAGTGAGCCGGCGCCCCCTTCAGGAGAGAGCGGGGAGGCGGAGAGGAGCCGGGAGGGGGGAGCGGAAGCCGCCGCCGGCCGGCCGGACGCTCCCGTCTCCTCCCGCCCTGGGCTTGATGCAAGTCTCTCAGTCCTCTCGGAATGTAGTAGGAAATGTATTATCAGTGAATGTGCCATACACCTTATGGTCCACTTCATGTGCCTTTCAGACTTAAAAAAGGGAGTGTTTCTTTCTCCAGCTGATGTCCATGTAGCTCCACCCGGAGAAGGGCGAAATCTGCCGTGCCATAAATCTGTGTGATCAGCTTCCCACCCATCCTGCCATCTAGAGCGTGATTGCTATGACTCTCATCCCTGTGCTTCTCCACTTCCCAAGGGACTGCCCGTCTCTGTGCTTCATGTGATTTGAAATATATCAATTCTAAGGTGAAATATTTATTTTTGGAATAAAGGAGATTATAGCCTTAAATGTGACGTTTCTCTCGTTTTTCTCCCAGTCCGGAGTCATTCTCTTGGTCTTCCATGAAGGGCAAAGTTGTAACAAATACTGAAAGTGAACTCAAGAAATCTGGGTTCAGCTTCGGGCTGACTAGCTTTGGGACCCTCCCCCCCTCCATGGGCTCCCTCTTACGTAAAGTGAGAGGATGGCCTTGATGATCTAAGGTTCCTTCTAGTTTTAATATTTCCAAGATTATGTCACTCCCCCCCACACACACACATATTATTCTTTGTTCTCTCTCCCTCAACCCATAACTCTTCCTTTTCTGCACACATCCTTTTCTTCCCTGCTGCTGTTTACTGCATTGAAATTATACTCCTGCGTCCTTATTGTAGAATCTGCCAGCTAAGTGTGTAGTCCGGATACACTCTGCCCCAGTCAGAAAACATCTTAGTTATGGGCTATGTTCTAGAAAGGCCCCTAGACAAAGTGGTATCCCTCTCAATGAGGTGATTATTTCCCATGTGAATCATTTTCAGATCCAATTGAAAGTATCTTAATGCAGGAAAAAAATTGCTTTTTGTTGTTTTGTTTGAACAAAATTGAGTTATGATTGATATGCTTTAGGCAGGAATGCTAATTTACATCCATTAAGCTTACTTATTTAAACACTTACAAACAGCCATTTAAAGGTGGTCCCCAAAGTGGCAGGCAGGCATTTTCTGTTCTTCAATGAAAACATGAAATACAATTAAGTTTACATTTCAGGTGGGTGTGAAATATAAAGTGCCCATTTGGGTCAGTTCCTGAAAACAGACAAAAAACAATAAAATAGTGTTTTAGGTGTTGGCTTCCTTGAGGAGCTTGACAACTTGAGCAGGCCTTTAAAACTTTCTTTTCTGCCTTTTAGAACAAATTCCTACTTATGGATCTTGCTTCTGTGTTTTCTTATTACTGATTACAGAGATATTTGTGTGCATAGAAGCACTTCTAATTTCCCTTCCTGTCTGATTCATTCACTCATGGCATTATCCACAGCTAAAGATATAAAGCATTTTAGAATCCATCCTGTGGAAGAGAAGAAACACTGTTCGCTGTAAGTTTTAGAAATCAGCAATGATGGAAGAAGGATAGATAATAAATTTATTTGCCACATAGATGGTAAATTGGCAGAGACAGAATCCAAAGTCCTCATTTTATAGGCAAACTCCTGATACCTAAAAAGGTTGTGACTTGCTTCCAGGTCACACACAGCTTCAACCTCTTATAAATTTCATCTCTGAAAGCCCATATTGGTGGACCTCTGTCCAAGGAAGGGTGGACGTACTCTTCCTGGACTATATCTGACATTAGCTTGAGAAAGGGGCTTGATAACTTGGATCTCTCTGTTGCCAACTGGAAGTTATTTGTTAGGTTTCTAGTTTTTCAGGAGTTTTCAAGACCTTGCTACCCTTCTATTAATCAGTTATTTTTTTTTTAATTTTATAATAACTTTTTATTGACAGAACCCATGCCAGGGTAATTTTTTACAACATTATCCTTTGCACTCACTTCTGTTCCGATTTTTCCCCTCCCTCCCTCTACCCCCTCCCCCAGATGGAAAGCAGTCCTATATATGTTAAATAGGTTGCAGTATATCCTAGATACAATATATGTGTGCAGAACCGAACAGTTCTCTTGTTGCACAGGGAGAATTGGATTCAGAAGGTAGAAATAACCCTGGAAGAAAAACAAAAATGCAAATAGTTTACATTCATTTCCCAGTGTTCTTTCTTTGGGTGTAGCTGCCTCTGTCCATCATTGATCAATTGAAAAATCAGTTATGTTTTAAAGAAGGAATGGGGGGAGAAAAACTGAAGTTGTATGGTTGTTTAATATTATGCTTTGTTCAAAGTTATTCCTTTCCAGGTAATTCTTGTCATTGAGAACTCATTACACAAGACTACTTAGAGAAAGGCAGAAACAGAGACAGAGAGAGATGGTTAAATAGATGAATAGACAGAGGTGAGTAGAAAAGTATATGAGTACATTTGTTGAGCACTTTCTACATACCAGAAATCATGCAAAATACTGAAGACCTAAATACAAGCAACCAAAACTGTCCCTGATCTCAAGAAGTTTATCATGAGAGAAGACAACACATAGTGTGGGAAGGAAGATGGTAACAGGAAGTGGATCATTCCTGGTCCCAGCAAGGGAAGGAATATTAGAGCACCATATTTATGTGGATATTACTTTCTACACCTTAATGGAACTATCTGACTAAAAAAGTTTGCCACCCTGTAGCTTACCATTTGATGATTAACTTCTCTGAATCTGGCCAAGTGTATACATGGATGATTATCCTGCATTCTATCCCAGGCCTCTTAATGGAAATATTTTCAGTTTTATAGTATTGCCATAGTCAGTTGACATGGATTTTGGGAACCCAAGATCAACAGGCCACAATGAGATTGGAGGACATAAGGGGAAATCACAGCAGTTGAGAGCTGGAAAGGAGCCCAGTGACCATGTCAACCTATATCTGAAAAAAAAAAAAAATTCCTGAGCACAAAGATTCTTCTATTTTTGCATCCCTATTGGCAGTCTGATGAAACCTATAGACAAGCCTTTCTCAGGGTTATTTTTTAAAATTCACAGTTGAAGGAAATGCCACATTTCAGTTAGAAAGAAGTTAAAATAAAGACAATGTTTTTCTCCTTTTCAAGTTCACAGACCTGACATTTATCCACAAAGTTTCTTGGGGTTTTGTATACTTCCAGTTAAAAAATGGACTAGTAGGTGACACAAGGGATAATGTGCTGTGTCTGGAGTCAGGAAGACTCATTTTTCCAGAGTTCAAATTCAGCCTCAGACACTTACTAGCTGTGTGAACCTGGGCAAGTCATTTTACCCTATTTGCTTTAGTTTCCTCATCTGAAAAATGAGTTTGAAAAGGAAATGGCTAACCACTCCTGTATTTTTTCCAAGAAAATTCCAAATGAGCTCACAAAAAATTGGACATGATTAGAATGACTGAACAACAAAGTTAGAAAAGGAACACATTTATTCATCCTTCCCTTGGTAGAAGTCTACCAAATAAAAGTCCTGCATAGGAAATCAAACTAGAAAAACCAGCAAGTCAATTGACAAGGAAACACATTCTATTATAAATATTTTTTCTATCTATCTGGGTCAATGACTTTAAACATAAATAACTACAAGCAGATATAAATAAGCTATGATTTTGGTATGCACCACTGGGGACACAGGCATATGAGGCTACTTGACATCTCATAGATCTGACTAAATTAGAGATCTGTGGAAAGGAATGACTTGGAAGGGAACTCAGAGGTCATTTGCACATAGACAGAAATCCCTTCCACCATATTCCTAACAAATGGCCACCCAGACTCTACTTGAAGTATTGGAAAAATCCATTCTCCACCTTTTCTAATAGTTCGTTCCACTTTAGGACAACTTTAATTAGTGGGAAGTTGTTGCTTTTTTTTTTTTTTTTTTTCTCCTTGACTTCCTGGGGAAATTTCTTTTTAGGCAATGATATTTATGTAAAGAAATAGGAGGTGGAGTTCAGGCTTTCTCCAGTTGTTTCTTAGAAAGGTGCTTAATGTCTTGTGCATTTTGTTTTGTCAACCGATGAGCAACAAAGTGAACTAAAGAGAATACATTTATTAAGCTTGTAAAGAAGCAGATTTATAGATTCATTGTTTAATTCTCACCATCTGTGGCATTACAGAATGTGAGAGCTAAAAGGCATTTAGGAAACTTAGTATAAGCCCTTCATTTTACAAGTGAAACTTATCAGAAAGAAAAAAACAAATGACTTTCCCAGTGATACAAAGAACTCAGAATTTGACTTGTCTCCTAGTTTTAGCCCAGTACTTTTCCAATTTCCTATCTTCTCCTCCTCCCCAGTTCCACTACTTGATTTTAATTCCTTTATGATGCCTTCTCCCTTCCTTGCCCCACTTCATTCTACAGGAAAAGTCTACCCATTATAGAGATTTCATCCTCTTGGGTATTCATATCTCATCAGGTTCCTCAGTTGTTTCTGTCCTTCTGATTGGAGCACTAGAGGGTGGAGCAAATAAAATTTGCCGAGTCTCATTTAAAGAGGTCTCAGATGTGGCTCTTTTCAATAGCAAGATGATTCAGGCCAATTCCAATGGTCTTGTGATGAAGAGAGCCATCTGCACCCAAAGAGAGGACTTTGGGGATTGAGTGTGGATCACAACATAACATTTTTGCTTTTTTGTTGTTGTTGTTACTTGCATTTTGTTTTCTATTTCATCTTTTTTTCTTTTTGATCTGATATTTCTTGTGTAGCATGATAATTGTAGAAATATGTAAAGAAGAATTGCCCAAGTTTAACATATATTGGATTACTTGCCACCTAGGGGAGAAGGTAAGGGGGAAAGGAGGGAGATAAAAAATTTCGGAACACAAAGTATTGCAAGGGTGAATGTTTAAAGTTATGCATATTTTTAAAAATAAAAACCTTTATGAAAAATTATTAATTAAAACAAATAAAGAAGCTCAGAAATCCACTCAACTCTTCATTTCCTACCAGTGATACTGCTTGGTTGTGACTCCTCTCATTGTCATATTCCTGGGTTTAGGGTACTCTTCCTTGCTAAGCCTAGCTTTGTAGCTTCTTTTTGTGAATTGTCTTCTGTTAGACTGTAAATTCCTTGAAGGCAGAAACTGTTTTTCTTGTACTTATTTGTATCCCCAGAGTATTAAGCAGGTGCTTAATGCTTAAATAAGGGGAAGGCTGTAAGATTTGACATAGTGATTTCCTATTAAAGTTAAAGTATTTTTCACACACAAATGAAATCTTGGATTTCCATAATTTATAATATATTCAAAGTGCTTAAGTATTTTCTATTTATTCTGCTACTACCTTTGTTCAGATCTGTATTGCTCCTTACCTGAATTTTTCTAATGCCCTCTAAATTCCTTGCTCACACTTTACGCTCATTCCTTAATTGTTGTAACAGCAATAATGGGACATGCTCAATATACATGCTCAAGAATCTTCAATGATTTCTTATTGGTTAGAGTTCACATTTAAATAACAGTCTGGCAAAAACACAGAATCCAAGAGTTGAAAGCCATCCATTCCAACCAATAATTCTCTCTCTGCAATAACGTCCAAGCCCTTGAAGAATTTAAGGGAATATAAAGACATTATTCTCCCAGGCAACCCATTTTACTGGTAGATAACTCTTATTGTTTAGAAATTATCCCTTAAATTTAACCTTAGTGTGTCTCTAAGTAACTTCCATCTATTGTTCCTGGTTCTGTTCTGTGCAACCAAACAGAAAAAGTTTAATTGCTGTTGATTCTGCTATTATCTCCTTTAATCTTCTTCAGATTCATTGTTCCCAGGTTCCTTCAATCAATCATCAATTCTCCATTCCTCACTACTGTGGGTGCCTTCCAGTTTCTCTAAGTGCTTTCTAAAACATGGCAGCCAAAACAATATTCCACATATGATCTGACCAATAAAATGTTTGCTCTTTGAGGGTAGAAATGATGATGAAGAAGATGATGATTTTGTATCCTAGTTTCTAGCACTTTTCCCCCCTTTTTTAATATGAACATATAATTTCATTGGTATAAGGATTTCTTTATGAGTAAATTGCTTTTCCCAATGCAGGACAACTACTCTATGACTTGATACTAGATCATTGATTGGAGTACTGAGAAAAAAGTTACATGGTTCGACCAACATCATACAGGCAGTATATAAATGAGTAGGACTTTAATTCAGATCTTCTTGACTGCAAAGCCAACTCTCTATTACACTGTGCTACCTATTCTTGCAAGTAGTAGGTGTTCCATAAATGCTTGTTGACTGAATGACCAGGGAAACATACAGTGTGACAATCATCACCCTCATTTTAGACAATATAATCCTCTAGAATAACTTTGGGTTTTTTTGATTTGTTTCTTTATCACACTATTGGTATATATAGTTTTTGTGCTCCATTAAAACTTCTGAATTTTTTTCACCTTAGTCCATAAGCATTTATTAAGTGCATCTAATGGTTAAACCAAATTGTAAAGAGCTTAGCATAGTGCCTGGCACAAAGTAAATGCTACATAAATATTAGCTGTCGTTGTTATGGTTATTTCAGTGTGCTAGGCACTGTGCTAAGCCTTAAGCTGTTTTCTAGCCATGCTTTTCCACTATGTACTTTTGAAATTGACTTTAAAACCCAGGAGCAGCATTTTATATTTGCTAGCTTTGGCCCAATGTTTTAGACTGTCAAGATTGTTTTGGAGGCTGAATGTCATACAACAGGTTAGCTGGGCATTGCTCTGGCAGCTTCATCTAAGTCCCTTAGTCCTTGAAAATTACTTGGAAGTATTGAGAGGTTACATGACTTGACTAAGGTTACACAACCTAGTTCTTGTTAAAAAAAAAAAATATTGAGTCAAGGACAGGTTCCTGAGTTACTCCATTAGACTCAAATCCTCTCTCTGATGATTTACTACCTATTTGATCTTGGGTAAATCACTTAACCTCATGGCCCTGAATTTCAGTATCTGAAAAATGAAAGGGTTTGCCTAGATGGTTTTTAAGATTCCTTTTCTAAGATCCTCTTTTCTAAGATCTCCTCTTAGCAATTATTGGCTGTCTTTTTATTTTACTTTATTTTATTTTGCTATTCTTCCCATGCTGTACTTGTTTCCCTTACTGGTATTAATGAAGGTTGGTAGAGATTCTCCTTTCCTATTTCTTTTTAACATAAAGGCCTCTTAATCAGGGAGTTTTGAAGGTCCTCCATAATCTGCCACCTTCCTACATAGTCTTATTTCATCTACTTCTCATATTGTGCTTCGTCTAAACTGGACTAGCTGCTGTTCTCTTCATCCTTCTAATTTTATTTTAATTCCCTTCTGTTTTTCCTCCATAGCTAGATGAGATTCTTCTCTTTGGTTTATGAAAATCATCTATCTATATCCACTAAAACCTTCCCTCTTGTATCTCTACTCAAATTTTCTTTATAGTATTTTGGACCTCTCCCTTGTCATGATCACAGAATCTACCTTGCACTGTATCAATTAATTTCCTTACATGTTATGTTCTCTCATGTTTAAAAAAATCAGATTAACAATCACATGAACCAAGAGATTTTACTTGTTTAAACACAGGAAACAGAGTCATTCCAATTTTACATGGCATAGATTTAGAGTTTAAAAGTTTTAAAGGGGGTAAGGGTTAAGCAATAGTAGAAAAATGTCAAGAATGTTAGAACACTTTGCAGTTTCTAAAGTTTATATTCTCACAGTTTGATATGTTTTCTATTCAAAACCACTTTGCCTCTCATGAGTATCCTGGTGATGTCCTAAATGTCATAACAGTTCTAATTGTCATAGTTGCTCCAAGATTATTTGTCTTCACCTGTTTGATTGAAAACTTCCTGAGGATAAAAGATGTGTTATTTTTCATTTTCCATGTTCTCAGCAAAGAATATCTTGGTCACAGAAGGCATTTAGTAAAAATTTGTTGCTGAATTGAATAGCATATCTTAGGATAAACATTGATATAGAGTTGTAATGGACTTTGGAGGTCCCTCATTTTACAGAGAGAGAAACTGACTTGCCTGAGAGTTCCCACATGTAGGCAATAAGTGACAAAGCCAGATTTCTACCCATGTCCTGATTCCAAATTGTGTTTTTTTTCCCTATGCTTGCTGCTTCTCATGTATAACAGGATACCACACATCATATGAATAAAACACACATACATGTACACCATATACAAAATTATTTTCCAAACATATCTTTCATGGTAACATTTTTAGGGGGAAGAGGAGAGGGATATGGACTTGTGCTTTCATGAAAGTAGGGAACTCTCACTTCAGAAACTACTTCAGTGTAGTTGTTCATTTGTAGCTTATTTGTTGTTTTCAGGCACTGAGGGGTTAAATAACTTGTCCCATAGTCACGTAACTGGCGTGTGTTAGAGGAAGGATTTGAATTCTGGCCTTTCTGAATCTAAAGCTCCTCCCTCCCTCCGTTACACTCTGTTTCTTGAGTTTTATTGATATCTTTTTCATACTACAAATATTTTTCAATATCATACCCATCTACTCACTTTTATACACCACCCTCATTCATAACAAAGAAACATAGTTAAGCAAAATCATCTGTCACAGGGACCTCATCTCACCATGTATGCAACATTCTGCACATGTTGGGCTCCTCTTCATTGAGTAAAAATCACATGAGCCAAGAGATTTTACTTGTTTAAATAGAGGAAACAGTCATTCCAATTTTATATGGTAAAACCCAGTGAAGGAAGGTATGTTTTATTATCTGTCCTCTGGTGATATTTTCATTTATGTAATTGTAGTTTTTATGTATATTGTGCTTTTTTTCTCCCTGCATCACTTTATAGGAGTTTTTGCATGTTTCTCCAAATTTTTCATATTCATCATCCTTATGATGTAGCAGTATCATATCACATACACATACTATTCATGCATCCATTTTCCAATCCATAAGAACACACGCTGTTTCCAGCATTTTGCTATTTTTATAGTTAATTGGAGCTTCTGTGAGTGTTTCATCTTCTTTCCTATTTATTTTGCAGCATTACAAATTTAGTCAATTCTGGCTGTAGTCTTTGAGGAAGGGCATTTACAAGATAGATTTGGGGAAAGTGAATTGGAAGTTTACCAAAAAAAAATCAGCATGACTTTGATATGAGCATCTTCTTGCAGGTGCTCAGTTGTGAATTGATTGTGAACTTGCTGGGTGAAATTATAACAATTCTCAAGGTAAATATTGCTCCCATGTTAGTATTCTGAGAAATGATTTGAGACATCAACTCCCAAATTGTACCCAATCATGCACTGGCTTCAAGGCAAAATTGAATGATTTATTAGAAGCATTTCCCCAGAAAGTCATGCTGGGGTTTCTTCAGTAATGCCTGGGACTTTGGGTTCTGAAAAATACTCATTACCTAAGGTTGTCATTGCAGCCAGTGCTGTCATACTGATCCATCAAGCTATCAAAATCAATTACAGAGAAAATTTCAAAGGAAAGATCATGTCAGAATTCACTAGTGTTAAAAAAAAAACACTTTATCTTTATAAATGAGGGGATTGATCTTTTTCAGAGAATAAAGTTTACAAGTCTCTAACTGTTTTATAGCAGTGAGAATTTTGATAGGTGTCACTCTGGTTGCAAATCCCCGTTGTGTACAAGGTAGTCAAACTCCACCTTTTGAACATTAAAGCATTTCACCTTTAGCTGATATCTTGAACATTTTGACCCAAATGAAAAACTGGAAACTTTTTCCTATGCATGCTATCAGTCAGACAAAGATGAACATCAGGTCTCTGAGTTTTCCTCCTGAGCACCCAAAGTTCTCCTGTGTATCCTAGCCAACCGGAAGACTTTCACTAGCCTATCAGCTTGCTGATAGCAAGTTCAGTGTGAGCCAAGCCAGTGAGAAGATGAAGTTGTCTCCAAAACTCATGTGCTCTTAAACTGGCTGCCTTAATAGAAGTAGATCAACTTGATCAAGAAAAGTGAATGACCACCTTAGACAGTATTGTATTTCATCTTGGGTGCCACATTTTAACACAGATATTAACAAATTTGGATTTGTTCAGGAGGCTACCAAGATAGTGAAAGTCTGAACATTATATCAAATGGAGATCATCTGAAGTAAATGGGGGTGCTAAGTCTGATCTTAAGTTGAGTTTGGTAGAACATGTTTTTTGTCTTTAAGTATTTGAAAGAGGTCCATGAAAAATGATTAGGCTTGTTCTGGAACATATTAGCAAGAATATTAATCTAGAGGATGTTGGAATTGTGAAATATCTATATCCCATCCCATACGAGAGTCAGGTAAAGGAACTGAGAATGTTTAGCCTGGAGAAGAGAAGGTTTAGAGGGATAGAAAAAGGGTCTTTGAACATTTGAAGGATTGACATGAAGAAGAGGGATTATATATATATATATTTTTTTTTTTCAGAAAACAAAACTAGAAACAATGGGTGGAAATTGAAGAGAGGCAGGTTTCATTAAAACACACATGCATTGCACACACATGCGCACACACACACACACACACACACTTTCTAAAGAGCTGGAACGAATCATCTTGGGATACTAGTTTTTCTTCAAGGGGAGGTTTTCAGGTAGAGGCTGGATGGTGATCATTTATCAGTGATGCTCTGTGGGATACTAATTCTGGAACAGTTGGGAGACAATATGATATGGTAGAAATAGACATGAACTAAGATTCAGAGGATTTGCTTTTTGAGCTTTTGCTTTTTGGGGGGGGGGGTTTTGAGCAATTTGAATTTGAATTTGAGCTCTGCTGCTTACTGCCTAAGTAAACTTGAGGAAGTAACTTTTTTTTTTTTTTTTTTTTTTTTTAGGTTCTCTTACTCTATTCATCTGTAAAATAAGATTGGACTCAAATCTGTCTTACAATTTTAGGTCAACTTTCCTGTGATTTTTTCTCTCTGTTTTTCTGTCTCTCTCTCTTTTTCTTTTCTCTCTCTCTCTCTCTCTCTCTCTCTCTCTCTCTCTCTCTCTCTCTCTCTCTCTCTCTCTCTCTCTCTCTCTCTCGCCCTCGCCCTCTCCCTTCCTCCCTTCATTTCTTTCAAGGTCTTCAACATTTTAGGTTTGGGAAAGGGCAATTGATTGCTGGAAAGCTCAGAAGGAGAGATGATTTTTACCTAGGAGCCACATAAACTTGTAAAGATCAATAGACATGGTGCTTTCAGGGCAATCAAAGGGTCATACATTATTGCCAGTTATGATCCTGTAATTTCAGTTGCCTTAAAAAGGTTGCATATCCAATTCTATGCTAAGTGAGTTCACAGTAACTGAAAGACAATCTCAGTTCTGTTTTCCTAGTGTAGACTCAGTGTTAATATGGAAGTCTACAAACAATTTGAAAAATATGCAGAAAAATATATCAGGCCAACAGTATCACTTGAACCCCATTTTACAGATAAGGAAACTGAGGCCCCTCAACTGGGTCCACACACTGAGGTCCTCTGTTTCAAGAGCCAACACTTTTTCCACTCTATAGTGATGTATATATAGAAATATCTGAATAGTTCTCAGAATAGACTATGCCAGCTTACCTCCAGTAGGAAATATCTTTAGCTTAATTGCTGAGAATGCAGAGGACAAAAAGAAAGGATAGAACATCAGGAATGTAAAGAACTTTTAAAATTATTCAATCCCAATTCTACTGAAAACTGGTGAATTAGTTAAATTGCAAATATCTCAGGCTAGTCTGCCCTATCTAGCTTTAGTTAAATAGATCTCAGTAGCTCAAAGTAAGAAACACAAACAGAAACAGGAGAGAAAAATAGAACAAAAGGTCAAAAGGAGAAGAAAAAGGAAAGGTAATTTTTTAAATTTGTTTTTAGAATTTATGAAGCAAAAATCTTTAGTATTAGAAGTTTTGCAGGACAATAAAAAATTGCGGCACATTGTTGCCAGCTGGTAGGCAGATACTTGGGAAAAAGTAATAATATTTGTAATTGATATAGCACCTTAAAGTTTGCACAATGCTTCATATACATTATCTCATTTGATTTTTCCATCAATTCTATACTTCAGTCATCAAATAGTTATTTAATTTATAATTTTTTTTAGTTATACATTTTAAAACTCTGTAAACAGTTACATGTAAATAAACTGATAGGCCATAATACCAGTCATTATTCTGCCTTTAGTGCACTCATCTGTAGGATCATTCTTTATATGGTCCTAAACATAGTCTATATTTCCTATTACCATTTTATATGAAACTTTTTTCACAAATGGACTTTATCAGTTTTCTTAACACAAATCTTTTTTTTTATATCAGCAAAGCAAGCAAACTGTAAAAGGCCAGTAACTTACCCTTAGATATCTCATAATCCCAGCTTACAGTAGGTTCTGCCTATATCCTGTCAGTCCTAGCCTTACCTTACACTTGCAGATGCTCAGATCTTGGTGTTTTACTCCTCCTGTAGGAGAGTCAAAATTAGTGAGATTTTATTGAAAGATTGCTAAGGATGTTTTAAATCTTATTCTTTGTTTGGGAATTGAGGAATAAGACGAATTTGACATTTCCATATCTCAACAAATTTTACTATTGCTGAGTAATTGTAATGACCAATGATGGTCCTGGAAAACATAATGACTCTGATCTTTCCCCTCTAGGCAAAGCAATAGGGGCCTGCAGAGACAGACTATGGCTTAACAGGGTCAGAGACTGTCACTTTTCTTTTATTATTATTGATTTTGTTTAACTATTTTTATCTGTTATAATCCAAAATCAGATCTGGATTAGGAGGATGGTAGAGATAGAAAGAGAGGTATATATCCAGAAAAGACTAATAGAAAAAAAAAAGAATACATTTTATTTATTTATTTTTGCGGAGGCAATTGGGGTTAAGTGATTTGTCCAGGGTCACATAGCTAGGAAGTATTAAGTGTCTGAGACCAGATTGGAACTCAGGTCCTCCTACTTTCAGAGCTGGTGCTCTATCCACTGCACCAACTCGCTGCCTCTACATTTTATTTTAAATACTAATAAAAGGTTAGCATTTTGTTAAGGCCATGAGCAATGGGAGGGAGGTTGGCATTCCTGAGTTAACCCTCATTGCTTCTGGCCTTAGTTTCATTGACCAAATCCTGTTTTGGGTCACACAGATCCATATTTTCCTGTAATTTCTCCCCTTTGGCATGTTATGATTGATGGAATGAGTGAGTTCTCTATACTGGAGCTGCATAGCTCCAAATAGTATTTTCAGCTTCTATACACAAGTTAAAAGCCAAAAATCTCTAGAAACTTAATAAAGAGGGAGAGAGCTTGGGGCAATAGAAAGACCGTTCAACTTGGAAGTCATGAGATCTGAAGTTGAAAGACTATCTTTGTGACCTTGGACCTTTTTGATGTTGGATAGGAATTAGAACAGATAATTTTAATTTCTTTTCTATACACCTCTACATCTATCACCCTGTGAAATAGAATATACTTTTCTATAACAAAAACCTTTTCAGTCGGTCAGTAAATAAACATTACACATATTGTGGGCTAGGCAATTTGCTAAGTACAGCAGACACAAAAAAAGAGCCCCCCAAAATTGGTACCAGCCCTCAAAGAGCTTACAGTATAATGGGGCAAATAAGCAAATAAATATGTGAAAACAAGTGAGTTATATGTAGAAAAACCAGGAAATAAATTACTAAAAACAATTAAATAATGTATTTAATAAACAGAAATTATTAAACTAGGAAAAACTAGGAAATAATCAAAAGAGAGAAGGCAGTAGAATTAAGAAGGGTTGGGGACAGATTTACTGTAGAAGGTAAAATTTTAGGAAGCTAGTGAAGGAGGCAGAGATAAGGAGAAAGAGCATTCCAATACCATTATTGTGTAGAGATGGAGCTTTTTGTGTGAGGAATAAGAGACCAGTGTATTTGTATTGAGGAGTGTGTGAAGGTGAGTAAAATATGAGACTGGAAAGGTAGGAAAGGACTTTTAAGGCCAAACAAAGGATGTTGTAGGTGATACTTGTAATAGGAAATTATTGGAATTTAATAGGGGAGTGACATAGGCACTTTAGGAAGATATCCTTGTGAGTAGAGAATGGACTGAGGTGAGGGGAAACTTGGGACAGAGGGACCAATCAGAAGACAGCCAAACTGTGAGTTTATGAGCATCTGCAACAGGGTGGCTGAAGGGAATAGGTATACATATAAGAGATGTTGTGAAGGCAGAAACAAGGCTGGATTAGCAAATTGAATTATGTGAGTGAGTTCTAGTAAGAAGTTGAAGGCAGCTTTAAGATTGGGAGCTAGGCAAATGAGAGGAGGAGGATGCTTTCTACAGTGATAGGGAAGCTTGGAAAATGGGAGTGTTTGGGGAAAGGTGATGAATTTTATTTAGGACCTGCTGAGTTTGAGATGTCTGCAGGACATGAAGTTTGAGATGTCTAAGAATCAGGTGGTGACATTAGACTAGAGATTAGGAGAGAGTTTGGGATGTGATAAATCAATTTGAGAATCATTCATATTGAGCTAATTAAACATGAGGAACCCTCACATTTAGTGGGCGTGACCTGGAGGGAAATCCAGCCAAGGAGTCTGAGGAGCAACCAAACAGATAGTCAAAAGTGGTACTTGAGTTAGAATCCTACAACTGCCACTTAGCACTTATGGGACTCTGAAAAAGTTACTCTCTGGACCTCAATTTCTCTGCCATAAAATGAGGTAATTGAGCCAGTAAACTTTGGAGGTCCCTTCCAAAAATGACACTATGACTAGATGTTTAAAATCCTTTCTAATCTAACTCAAAACATCATATAGATCTAGCTAGCCATTTACACAGTGCTTGGCAAATAATAAGCCTTTATTACAGATTTATTGTATAACTTAAAACAGATCATCACTGAAGTTTACTATTTGTTGAGCTTTACTTTTGTCCATAATGAAGGGAATTTGCTAAAGGTAATTAAGAAATAATCTATGGTTTAGTTTTGTTTTTTTCATCTTTATAATCTGTTTCTTAAACTGGGAAAAATGGTTGCTTCTTCCTAAATCTGAAGCAGATTCACCAAGCAGTAGCGAATATGAGCTAACTCAGTGCTATTATTATGTTGCTCCCCACCACCCTTCCTACTCCATCCTGTTGTTTCAAAGATGAGGACTCTGTAATTCTGCTCAAACAGCATGCACAAAAGATTTGCCTAACCCACTCCATCAGAAGGATCTTAACTTTTCTTTATAGGATGTTGTGCAATTCAGCAGGCAGCCTATCCCATCTACTCTAAGTATTTTTTCATTACTTAAGGCAATTGTCTACAACTTTTGCTTCTCTCAAATGGGTCATCAGTATTATCTCTTTGCCCATCACTTATTTGGAAAAGATCCAATCTTTCCCCAAAGGCTATTAATACTCTCGGCTGCTATTGGGTGTAACTTAGAGAACATTGATCAAAAGGTAATGTTTGCCTGGTTCCATCAGCTCTTTGTTAGAGGTTACTCTCCCCTTGTCTGGCGATTAAGCTCCCTTTATTTAATGAAGGTTGTTTGCTTTCACCCTAACATAAGGAGGTAACTCACTGCTTTTTCTTCTGCCACTTAATATTCCAGTTATAATTGAAACAAAGGGAAGCTTGCCACATTCTCCCTATACTCCTGCAGAATGTTAAGTCTTTTAAGAATTATACCTAACCTTCCAGGCATCAACTCAATCCTACAGCTCATTTAGATGGAAATCACATGGGAAACCTCACAAATCTTTAAGGGGCTTCTTTTGTAAGCCCAGCCCTTTTCAAAGTCAAGTGATGGAAAATGTGGTGCTTTGCCCATAGTAGGCACTCAATAAATATGTGTTGTTTGGTTGCTAGAAAGTATTTAGTATAAATATATTTTAAAATGTATATAGAACTATATGTATCCCATAAACAGTACATGTATAACATTGAGTATGGAAAGCTCCTGAAGATTAAGATTAAGGAACTGTTTTTTTGGTTTTTTGTCTTCAGTACCGTGTTCATTATTGTTCAGTCATTTCAATCATGTCTGACCCTTTGTGACTCCTATTTGGAGTTTTCTTGGCAGATACTAGAGCGGTTTGCCATTTCTTTCCCCAGCTGTTTTTACAGATGAGGAAACTGAGGCAAACAGCATTAAGTGACTTGCCTAGGGTCACACAGTAAGTGTCTCAGGCTGGATTTGAACTGAGGTATTCCTGACTAGTCCTGGTGGGAATTAATTCAAGTTCAGATCTCTTTGATAGTATTCTAGCCTTAACACAATCTGGATCCACTCTGCTTTGGTGACCTAACCTCATCTTACCCTTCACCACACACTCTATGGCAGGATATCAATCATTTATTCCACTAGAGGAAGTAGTGGGGCTAGGCCTTTGTTTTGCCCTTTCCTACTGTACTTTTAAATCAATATTGTGTAATGTCATACTTTTTTGTCATTCCCCCATTGAAATATAGGCTTCATGAAGGGGAGATGTTGTCTCCTCTAAGTTCATTTATATAGAGCTCTTCATATTCTGTATTCAATTAAAATATATATTTCCTAAGCAACTTCTATTAGGTAGGTATTAGAAGAAATACATCATTTAGACATGACAGAATTTCTTTTGTTTTGGAATATGTGATTACAAGGAGGATCTCAGTCATGTGGTGATATAAGCTAATTAATGTATATTAAGTCCAAAAGAAAAAGTTTATGAAATATCAGGCAAAATCAAGGAAGGCTTCACCGGGACCACAGCATTTGAACCAAACTTTTATTAAATGAAAGGGAAGAATGTTCTGTACATTGGGTGTCATGTCAGCAAAGACAATGAAGGGGAAAAGTGAGGGACAAATATGAGGGATTGTTCAGTCATTCAGTCATGTCCCCATGGGCCGTAATGGCTCACTGATACCGTTCATGGGGTTTTCTTGGCAAATACACTTAGAGTGGTTCCTTCTCCAAAATATAAGGTACCATCTGCAAATACATGCTAGAAAGGCAGGTAAGTTCCAGATTCTAGATGGCTTTGAATGCCAAGCTCAGGAGGATGAACTTTGGGATGTAAAGAGTAAAAATTATGTATGGTTTAGATTTGTATCTGTGGCTTAATCAGATAGATATGCACAGAGAATGTGAAACTGTCATATGCAAACTTTCTTCCTTCCAAATTGGTGAAGATGAAGTTGGGCAGATTCAGTCATTTCAGTTGTTCATTATTTCAGTCATGTCTGACTCTTTATGATTCTATTTGGAGTTTTCTTGACAAAAATGCTGGAGTAGTTTGTTTATGTATCAAAGGTATCAAATGTATCTCAGAACTCCATGAAACTTGTTAGTGCAGTGTATTTGAAACTTTACTATACTCTCCTCACCTTGGTGATTCCTACTTCTTATTACATTATTTGCCTGTCAACTTATTTATTTATTTTTTTCCTGGTTCTTTTTAAAAAAATTCTTAATGGCTTTTTATTTTTCCAAATACATGCAAAGAGAGTTTTTAAAATCCAACTTTGCAAAACTTTGTATTCCAAATTTTTCTCGTTTCCTTCCCCCAACCTTCTCCCTTGTAGAGCACATGATCTGATATAGGTTAAAGAAGTGCAATTCTTCTAAACATATTACCATATTTGTTATGCTACACAAGAAAAATCAGATCAACAGGTGAAAGGGAAAAAAATAAGAAAACAAACAAACAAATAAACAGCAACAGCAAAAATGAAAATATTATGCTTTGATCCATATTCAGTCTCCATAGTTCTCTCTCAGGATGTGAATGATTCTTTCCATCACAAGTCTATTGGAATTTCTTTGAATCACCTCATTGTTGAAGTTGATCATCACATAATCTTGTTCTTGCTGTGCACAATGTTCTCTTGATATTACTTACTTTTAGCATCAGATCACTCAAGTTTTTCCAGGCTTTTCTGAAATCATCATGCTTATCATTTCTTATAGAACAATAATATTCCATTACATTCATATGCCATAACTTATTCATCCATCCCTCAACTGGTGGACATGCATTCAATTTCTAGTTCCTTACTATTGCAAAAAAGCTGCTAGAAACATTTTTGCACATGTGAGTATTTTTCTCTTTTTTATGATCTTTTTGGGATACAGACCCAGTAGTGACATTGCTGGATCAAAGGGTATGCAAGTTATATAGCCCTTTGGGCATAGTTCTGAATTGCTCTCCAGAATGGTTGGATCAATTCACAATTCAAACAACAATACATTAATGTTCCAATTTTCCTACATCTTCTCCAACATTTGTCATTTTTCTTGTCATTTTAGTCAATCTGAGAGATGGGAAATGATACCTCAGAGTTATCTTAATTTGTATTTCTCTAATCAATAGTGATTTTGAACATTTTTTCATATGACTAGAAATGACTTTAATTTCATCATCTGAAAATTGCCTGTTCATATCTTTTGACCATTTATCAATTAGGGAATGGCTTATAATCTTACAAATTTGAGTTAATTCTCTATGTATTTTAGAAATGAGACCTTCATTAGAAACACTGGGTATATTTTTTTTCCCTCAGCTTTCTGCTTCCTTTCTAATCTTGACTACATTGGTTTTCTTTATAACAATTTAATTTAATCGAAATTATCCATTTTGCATTTCATAATGTTCTGTCGTTCTTCTTTGGCCATAGATTACTTCCTTCTGCATAGATCTGAGAGGTTCTATTTGTTCTCTTAATTTGCTTATAGTATCACCCTGTATGTTTAAATCATGAACCCATTTTGACCTTATAGGGTATTAGATATAGGGTATATGGTATTAGATCCAACCTATACTTTTTAAAATTTGAAGAAGGATTTGAATAACTCATGAAACTAGCCCCCAGATGATCCTCAGGAAAACAAAAAAGTTTTACAGAACCCACCTATCAAATCCAATCAAAAGGATCTAGGAATCTTGATATTCTGCCAAAGGGCAGTATGATTATTATTAGCAAATTACCTGTTGCAGGCTATCCATAGCTACTATATTACTGTTCATTTTACAGATGAAAAAACTAAGGGAAAGAGATCTTTTATTTACACCTCCTCACCTGGTTTAGTTGCTGGGGTGTGGCTGCTGTGCATGCTGTAGCTTCTTGGAGCCACAGGTAAGAGTTAGGTGGGTCAAGTGGGCACCAAAGATGGAAAGGAGCCTTGTAAAGGGCTTAGCAGCCTTCACACCAGAGGTACTAGTCTTTCTTGAACCCATCACTTTTCTAGCTGAGAATTTATCATCTTAATAATATACTACTCAGCTCCAGAAGCTAGATACTTTTTTTACCACTTTTGTAAACCACATCAACTTCTGCTCTAACCTCCCAAGGAAAGATGAAGGCAAAGATCTAGAAGCTTAGTTCTCAGTGACCCATTTTGAAGACAAAGAGTCAATTCACATATGAATGGGTGCAATCACTTAGCCTGTACTGTGGAATGTAAGAACTGCTGTTCTTGGTCTCACCTTACTTCTCAGCTTTCTTTGAGTCTCCTTATACTCTCAAGTTAAGTATAACCTATAATTATTACTTTATTTCTGGGACAGATTCTATTGGGCTTTTTTTTTCCCAAAAGGAATTAATGTTATATGAATTCTCCCAAAGAGGAACAGCAGAGGAAGATGAATGGTCTGGCTTGGGCTAAACTGACATCACTGACTCCATCTTCTCCCCATCCCCTTCTCAGTCTTTCATATTTCCTAGGACTTTATTGTTATTCCCATGTGTGTTCTGAGCCTTAGATTACTGGATAGATGATTAGATACCCTCTGTTATATTGTGAATTATGTCTGTGATCTGAAACCCCTTCCGTACTTTAGATAAGACTCCCTTGTAGTCCTGTCCAGTGAACCAACATCAACCAGGTAAAGTAAATACTTGAGTGCTGTTTGGGAAAGAGGATTGAGAGATGAGGAACCTGCTAGGTACTGTGGAACAGTGCATGGGGACCCAGGCTTGAATAAGAGAACCAGGAGAGGAAATAGTAAAAAAGCACCTGACCACCAGGCTGAAGTCCTGATTAGGAAGATGGGGAAAAGAGAAAAAGTGGCCAAGCACTAGATTGACATTCAAGCAAGGGAGCCGATAATGGGAGTTACCTCGTCACTGGAGAGAACTAAAGCAAAGGCAAGCAGTCCAGGACCTGTCAGGATGTAGCAGACGGGATAGCAGATGGTTAGGGGGCTGCAGGAAGTGAGCAACCATTAAGATGAGTTGGAATGATCAGGCACCAAGAAAATCAGGTGAGAGCTCTTTAAGGCTTTCCTATGCTTTAGTTGAAGCTAAGCTGTTGCTCCCTCCCCCTCCTTTACTCCAGTCTTCTTAAAAGAACAGAGATGTCAGAGCTCAGATTGGGATAACTGTTGCTCTCCTTATGTCTCCTCAGCAGCTTTAACTAAGTCTGCCTTACCTTTGTTGCTTCAGTCTTATACAGCTGGCCATTGAAATGAGCTGGGAGTGGGGTGAGGGACTATGACTTTGTTCCAGGCTTCTCTGATGATTTTTCAAAGCAACCTTTCATTCATTCAACAATTATTGATTACATTTTTTCTTGTTTTTGTTGTTGGTGGTGGTGAGCCAAGCAAATTGTTTATCTTCCTAACAGATTATTGGTTGTCTCATCGCAAGGTGAAAAATGAAAAAGGTCAAGCACGGGTCAAATATCAAACCAGGTAATATCTGAATTCGTAGCTTCCCCTATCAGCATTGCCCAGGGACAGCTCCTGGTTTTGCCGCTTTTTTGTCTTTTGATGTATCTCTGGAGCTCAGAAGCTCATGGCAGCAAGAAGAGAAAAGAAAAAAAAAACTTCAGGTGACTCATTCACTTAAAATATATATCTGTGCCCACAAAGGATGAAAAGGCTATTTGTGATTTTATCATCAGAATTTCACATTTGAGAAAGCCTCCCATCCATCTTGTGCTGTCTTCCCTTTTAGAGGTTTTGGCCATGGGGGTGTAAGGAAAATGTCAGGTTCTCTTCCTCAGAGAAAAATATTTGTAAGGGAAGAAAGGAATGAACACTGTGAAGATGATGAGAAAGAGAAATGCCATGTAACTATGTGCATAACTACTTTGTTAGATAAGACAGAAATTGATAAAGATGAAATGAATGGGATTAGTCAGTCAAAAGAAGGGGAAGATTCCAGTTCAAATCAGGGGAGAAGGAGGAGAGAAAGACACACAGAGAGAAAGACAAGAGAAAACAGAGACAAAGATAGAGGAAACAAAGAAGCCGAAAGAGAAAAAAAAAGATATAGAAACAAAAAGGAGAGGAAGATAGGGACAGAGAGAGAAAGACAAAGAAAGAGAGAAAAGAGGAAACAAAGACAAAGACAGAGAGAAAGACAAAGAGAGAAAAGAGGAAACAAAGACAGACAGAGAGAGAAGAGAGAGGCAAAGAGAGACACAGAGAGGAAATAGAGGGGAAACAACAGATGGACAGAGAGATAAAGACAGAGAGACAGAGAAACCGAGAGAAAACAGGGGAAACAGACAAAGAACTAAAGAGAGAAAGAAATAGAAACAGAAAAGGTCTCTCCTTTCTTATCTTCCTAACAGATTATTGGTTGTCTCATCGCAAGGTAAAAAATGAAAAAGGTCAAGCACAGGTCAAGCAGAAAAAGAGAGACAGAAAGAGACAGGGAGAGACAGAAAAATAGAGAGAGACAAAGAGAGACACACACAGAGAGACAGAAACAGAGACCGGAGAGGTCTGTTGTAGTTTGGAAAAGATTCAGAATGTTCATTTGCCAAAGGCAAACATGGACTTTAGGAAATGTCATTCCCACTCGTGAGCTGGAAAAGCATACTGGTCATGTATGCAGTGGTTAAATGCTGTAACTGTTAAGCTATTGCAAATTCTGACCAGCTCAGTTAAAGTGAAGCTCACTTTGTGAAGTTTTGTTTAAAGCAAAATTCATTTCTGGCTAACATGTGAGGTGGGATACATGCATCACTGGAGAACATGAGAAAAATAGTGATCAGAGCTCAGAATACCATTATCTACAGATGCATGTTTCCTAAGGAATTGGAAACTTGACCCTTTCAGACCAGATCAGTACCTTTGAGGAAAATTAGGCTATCTTGCACTTGATAAACGCAGTGGCCAATGTTTCCGTTCATGCTTATTTCATGGAAAGAATCGATTTTCTGACAGGATGAAATAATGAAAATACTTCAAGGAATGAATTAAATATTTTTTGAAATTGCTAAGGCACAGATCCAGAATTCAAATAAATGTTATTCCATATTTAAAAATATTTTCCAAATAAACAATCCTTTCCTCCAAACTAGAAACTTATCTCAAGATTACTAATATTAAAAGATCATATTTTAGAAAACTTGACTACGATCTTGCACATAATTGGTACTTATTGAATTAATCAACAAACATTTATTAAGCATCTACAATGAGCCAGGCAATATGTTGGGGATACAAAGAGAAAGCAGGAACATTCCCTTAATGAGGTAGACAACATTTATTTGTGTGTGTGTGTGTGTGTGTGTGTGTGTGTGTAAAGATATGCCTATATAATTTTATGTAAAATAAACAAAAAGGATCAAGATTATCTTTATGTAGGTAAGGATAATCGTTCCTGAATTGAACTGAATTAAATTGATGGGAGGTCACAAATTACAGAAAGCTTTCTCTCCAACAAATAAGTAAGGATGATAATGTAGCCACGGACACTGAATTTCTGATACTTTTAAAGCCTTATATTATTCTCCATCATTTGTTTATACATATCTGAAGATAGCACTTTTTGTGGGCAGGGATGTGTTTCAGGAAGGGATAAGGAGATAGCACAGGCATTAGGATTTGTAATTGCCTCAAGGGTTTCTTATTTTTCCTTTTGTTTTTGGACCCCCAGTGCCTTATACATAGCATAGCAAGCATTTAATGAATACTTATCTAGTAAGCTGAAATAAATTATGCTAGACATATGAGCCAATAGTGAAAGGAATACCACACAAAGAAAGTTATGAAGTTTTTAAGTTTGGGTTTAGGGAAGTATAGGATTGTTGTTTTTTGTTTGTTTGTTTGTTCGTTTGTTTTTAATCCTTATTTGTTTGGAATAAAAACTTGTCATTGAAAAGATACAGAAAAAAAAAAAAAAACAACTCGTCACTGATTCATTCATTCAGCAAGTATTGTTTAATGTCTACCATTGAGCTAAAGCAATGTCAGGGATGCAAAGACAAAGATAGGACATGGTCTTGACCTCAAGAATTCAATTCAGTAAAAGGAAAAATTTTCTAACAAAGCTGTCCAAAATTGGAATATGCATCTTTGGAAAAGAGTGGAGATTACATAATCATATCCCGCATTTCTGGGGTCATTGAGGTTTATAAAACACTTTCCTCACAAATATCAGGGAAGATAGCAAAAAACTGTATACAAGCCAGAATTTAAAAATAGAGTCTTTTATTTCCAAGAGCAGTACTCTTTTCTTTCTAAAATACATTTAAAGGAATTATTACTAATAAAATCTTCCCAACAAACACTTAAACAACTTCCTCTTTGATGTACATTCTCTAAATTAGTTGTTACTAGAGATAAGCTTTTTACTTTGACAGTTTGGTACCAGTATAGACTGTTAAATTTGACTAGTTTTCTTGTCTCTTTAGCTTGACTTTATATGTATGTATGTTTTTCTGTTGTCTTGAACAGAACTCTTTGAACTGTCATTCTAATCCACATTTGGAGATGTTGTAGCCAACATTCAGGTAGTGGTTAGATGATAGTGTAATTTTTAGGGTTGCTTAAAATCTCCTTGTTATGTTTTTCAGTTTGACTGCTATACCAGAAAAGAAATAATTTCTTATCTATGCCAGAACTTATATTCTTACATATGCCAGAACTTCTTAGAAGGAATACAAGTGTTGTTCCAAATGAATGAATTAAAAAAGCTTTATTAAGTGTTTACTATTTGACCCATATAAATATAATACTTAACCAAGGGGAACCTAGACAAGAAAATTAGTTAGGGAATTCATGATTTTGGAGACTTATTTTCAAAAAGTCTGTGACTTGCTTACTTTGTGATCACAGCAGAATTATGGGGTTAATCTCAAAGATCAAAGGATAAACATCAGTATTATGGATTGTTCCCTATGGTTTAAACATACTGGCCAATTCAAGCCATGGAAAAACACTAGGGAACTTCTTGGCAGTTGCTTCAACTATACTTGCTTCTTGCTACTTTGTATTTCCCAGTTGTGCTAAAACAATAACTATAATGTGAAGCAGAATATAGCAAGTTTTATAAGAGAAGTTTTACTTAAATTCTATAGGGATTCTAAAGAGGGAAGGGTAAAATTTAGATAAGGAGAAGCAGAAAAAGCTTCATAAAAGAGATAAAACTTGAGCTGGGCTTTGGAGGATATGTAGTATTTCAAGAGATATAGATGAGGGCAGGACACAAAGCAGAGAGAGCAGTATCAGCAAAGGCACAGACAAGAGAAAAAAAATTTTGAGAGATCAGCAAGTAGTTTAGTTTGGCTCAGACTGATAGTACTTTTAACATGAGCAGCTAGGGGATGCAGTGGATAAAGTGCCAGGCCTGGAGTCAAAAAGAATTGAGTTCAAATGTGACCTCAGGCACTTACTAGTAGTGTTATCTTGGGCAAATCATTTAACCCCCATTTACTTCAATTCCTCATCTGTAAAATGGGGATATCCTGGAGAAGAAAATGTCAGGTCAGTCAAGTATTTTTTCTAAGAAGTAAATAGACAATAATAATAAATGGATAAGTAAATGGCATCATGTAGTGGTGGATATGATTAACAACAAAAAGTTTTAACATTTTTTGGTCTACAACATATACCGTAATAAATTCAAAATATGTATTACCTAAATAGTAAAGATCATGACATGAAAACAAATTAAAAGAGAAGTAAAAATACATTTCCCAGCTATAGATAGGGGATAAAGGCAATTACAAAAAACAAAATAGATACTTTTTATCACTTCAAATTCTAAATTTTTGCATGAATAAAATTTATGTAAATAAAATAAAAGGAAAATGATCAACTGGGGGAAATCTCTATATAAAATATTTCTGATAGCAGTCTGATATTAAGATTATATAGATAACTAATGGAAATATATCAGAACAACGGCCATTCTCCAAAAGTAGAGTGGTCAAAAGATATGAACAAATGTTTCTCAAAATAAAAATGGAAGATTATTAATAACCAAATGAAAAAACAATCTAAATAATATGTAAAAAATTAAAATAACCAAAATTTCTTTCATCTCACACCTTGCAAAATTAGCAAATATGATAAAAGATGAGAATAGCCAATGCTGAAGTGTTTGTGGAAAGAGCACATTAATGCATTGTTGGCAGAGCTATGAGTTGATTCACCTCTCTGGAAAGTAATTTGGAATTATGATAAGAATGTATTTAAAAGATTCATGTTCCTTGACCTAGAGATTCTACTTTTAGGTAGATATTTGAAGAAGGTCAATGACAAAAAAGATACATATACACAAGACTATTTATAACAACATCTTTTGGAGTAGCAAAGAATTGAAAACAAAGTAGATGATGTATGAAATAACTGACTATGATGAGTACAGAGAAGCATGAGAAGATATATTAACTGATGCCAAATTAAGTAAACAGGAAAATAATATCTATAAAGACTACAGCAACGAAATGAAAAGAACAACAGTAGCAAAGTCATCAAAACTATATCCTATGAAATTAAAACAAATGAGGGTGTCATCCTAAAAGAGAAGTAAGAATAAATGGCCATCTTCTTTGTGGATAATATTTTTTTTCCAGTATCAGAAATATTTATTTCACTTTTAATATAAGTCAAGTTAACAAGTAACACACAACAAAGTTCACAGTAATATTAGAGGCCTCTCCATTTCAAGATTTTTTTTTTTTTTTATCTAATTCAGTATACCTTCTAAGTCCCCAACTAGTGACTAAGAAGATAAGAAACAGAGGACAGGAAGAGGAAGGGACAGAAGAGAAAGGGAAAATAAAAGGAAAGGAAAATAGAATTGAGCATAACAAAGACAGTAATTTGTGGAGAATGTGAAACTTGATAGAATATCCCCGAAGAGAAAGAACAGCTGAAAATGAGGTATGGGTTCCTCAGGCTACATGAAAGGGAAGTTTGTATTTTATGAAGGGTATAGGTGGCTTCCCCACATCATGGCTTCCCCCCACAAAGTTACAGATGATGTAAACTGGGTCTGTAGTAACACATTTTTAAAAGATGAGGAAGTAGAGGCAGTTATGCTCTTTTTAAAACTCAGTAAAGACATGGTCTTCCATGTCCACATCATCCACACAAGGTGTTCATCTGGATAAACTTTTGATCATCTGGATAAAGGGATGGGGATTTAAAAAATATTCATATTTTATTTATTTATTGGGGGTACAACACTGAATAAAATGTCTGTGTTCTGGTTATATTAGTTTTAAAGAACCTTTCCCCTCTTTTAAAAAATTATTATATAGGGATAGCTCTTTGAGAAGGATTGAGAGGAGGGATATAGTGTATGATTAAAGCAAAATATATTAACAAAAGATTATTTAAAATTTTAAAAAAAATAATTTAAACCTGTGATTTTATTTCTGTGTGGTGTTTCTTATGGGTGTAATTCTATCCCACTGTCCATTGGATGAGTCAATGCATGTAATCCCTCTATCAATGCAAGTAATATTTCCTCTGTAACTTTTACAACTTTCATTCCAACCATCATCCTTCTCACTCCCCCTACCTCCCACTGATTCTGTTTTGAGAATCATTCTGGGCTCTGATTGGTGAGATTTTGCCTCATCTTGCTTCCCAGATCCAAATTATGCTCCTTTATCTTCCTCCACCCTTGCTCTTTCTGCTCTCCTTTATGTTGTTATCTTTTCCTCCCCTCCCCCAGGATCTAAGTACCTCGAGGTCTTAGTTACTTGAATTTATAACTCTAAGGCTTAGCACAGTGCTTGCAAGAGAGTAAACATTTAATAAATGCATTATCTGTCTACCATATATCTGCTGACATATGTCTACCCACATGTCTGTCTGACTTTCTGTCAGTGTTACCTTGGGCACTTGTAGGAGTCAGGAAACTTGGAGAGCTAGGGTCAATAAAAGGTATTGTAGGGATGAAAAAATCTAGAGATGGTGTAGGAAAATATTGAGTGGTAAAGGAACTGGGGTTCATAATAAGGATGAAGGCTAAGTTGTGGAAACCTGACTAATATGTTACATGTTGTGCATGATTGAGCTTGTACAATCTATATCAAATTGCTTACTCTGGGGGAGAGGGGGAAGGGGGGAGAGCAGGTGAGCAAGGGAGAGAGAATATTTAGTACTCAAAATTTTTTTAAAAATGAATGTTAGAAAAGATAGAAAGGATCTTAGAGATTATCTTGTCCAATTTCATTTTACAGAAAAGGGAACTAAGGCTCAACAGAGATTCAATTATTTGCCTAAGGTCACCCAAATGGTAAATAAGAGTCAGGGACTCAAATTAAGGTCCTTTCACTCCACATCTGGAGCTTTCCTCTCTACAATGTGCTCTTTCCCTTTTTGTTCTTTCTCCTTCCTAACTGTAGGCACCAAACTCTGTGTATTTGTTTTCTAGGCTCTGGAGACTCCTCTTGACTCTTTTGATTTATTAAAGATCATTTTCTGAGGTTCCAATATTTATTTCACTTGTTCTTTTGAGGCTCTTGGGTGCAACTCTTCCTAAGCTACAAATTCATTATATTGTTCTCAATTGCAAATATTATATTTGAAGCTCAACAACTGTTCTTAAGACTATGTGGCTGCTCATTACTTTCTCAACAAAAGCCTTTTGGGGACGAACTTTTTGATGATTTATCTCAACTCACAGATTTGCTCAGGCTGTTGGAAAATAAGCAACTCTGACTTTTGAAAAGTTTTCTCCTTCAAACTTGTTGAGAGAGAGAGAGAGAGAGAGAGAGAGACAGAGAGACAGAGAGAGAGAGACAGAGAGAGAGAGAGAGAGAGAGAGAGAAAGAAGAGAAAGAGAGACAGAGAGAGAGAGAGAGAGAGAGAGAGAGAGAGAAAGAAGAGAAAGAGAGACAGAGAGAGAGAGAGAAAGAGAGACAGAGAGAGAGAGAAGGAAGGAAGGAAGGAGAGGAGGAGGGAGGAGGAGTGGGAGACAGGGAGGAAGGGAGGAAAGAAGGGAGGAGAGGAGAAAAAGGAGAGGGAAGGAAGAGGGAGGAAGAATGAAGGAAGGAAAGAAGGGAGGGGAGGTGGGAGGGGGAGAGGGAGGCAGGGAGGAAAAGAAGAGGGCAGGAAAGGGAGGAGGGAGGAAGAAGAGGGAGAGAGGAAGAGGGAAGAGGAAGGAGGAGGAGGAACAGAGGGGAGAGGGAGGGACAGAGGCAGAGACAGAGAGACAGAGACAGAGAAGAAACTCCTGAGCAATTTGCATCTTTGCTCTTTTGAAGGAAAGTTCACAAGGAGGAAGAGTTCTGTACTCTTCTTTCTTTAAATTCCAACTAAAATCCCATCTTTTACTACTGGAAGCCTTACCTAATCCCTTAATTCTGTTGTCTTCCTGCTATGTGAATTTTTCCTGTTTATCTTAAATATAACTTGCTTAGTTTACATGTTATCTTCTCCATTAGATTGTAAGATTCTTGTTGTCTTTTGCTTCTTTTTGAATCCCCTGCACTTAGCACACTACTTGGTATACAGTAGGTTCTTAAATGAATGTTTATTGATTGATTGCTGAAGTAGTCATGAGGAAAGCACTTTGGAAACTATATATATTATATTTGAGAGAAGAAATTTAAATAGGTAAATAATTCTACCTTCCTCCTTTACTTTCTGAAGTTTTCACTTGTCTCACACTACACTTGGAAGTAATTGGAACCATTGGAAGTAATTTTATATATGGTAGGTTATTCTTGATTGTGAGGACTGAGTTAGTACTCTGGCTACCTTAGAATCAGCCGGAGTCAGGATAAGCAAAAGTCCTTGGTCTTTATTTTTGGTCTTTAGGGGTAGAAGTGAAGGGAATGGACTCAGGATCTCCCTGACCTTCCTTCTCGTCTACCACCAAAGTGACTCTGGCTTGTCTTACTCCACCCCCTAATCCCTCCTACAATTTTCTGTATACACCAGCCAGCACAGAATATGGGAAGGGCCATTTTCCAAGCATATGCTAATATTGTCCAATTGGTAATTAGCCTTAAGTGCTCGGTTATCTGATCCCAGTGCATCAACTCAGAGTTTCAGCCCTTTACATCTCCTGCTTTCTTTTGTTTTAGAACATAGGTGATCATTCCCCTCTCCCCCCTCCCCCCAATTTCTCAGGAAGGGAAATGAAAGCACTAAAAAGGAGATGATCATGCCCTTCCTGACTTCTCAGGAAGAGACATGAAAAACACCCTCTATGACCTCTTTTGATGATTTAATTAATTTCCTTATCTTCTGCTAATACCAAGGTACATGATTCCCAAACCT
The DNA here is from genome assembly GCF_016432865.1 of Antechinus flavipes. Taxonomy (NCBI): domain Eukaryota; kingdom Metazoa; phylum Chordata; class Mammalia; order Dasyuromorphia; family Dasyuridae; genus Antechinus; species Antechinus flavipes. The sequence continues at coordinate 486,937,406 of NC_067400.1, read as the reverse complement.
ACATATTTAATCCCAATCTTTCCTTTAAAGTCTATACTAATACCTCCAAGAGTTTCATTTGAATCCCAAGCTAAGTACATCTAAGGCTGAACTCTTTATTTTTCTAAGAATTTTGTTCTTCTCTGCTTGATATTACTATTTCTATCAATGACACAGTTATCCTAGTCAGTGACATTAGCAAATCATAGTTATTTGTGATTCTTCCTTCTCCTTCATTCTGCACCTCTAATTAATTTTCATGTCCTATTTCTTAGATTATCTCTTATAAACTAACCTATTGCCTTTACCATTTCCATTGCCAGAATGTTTGTTCAGAACTATATTACCTCTTAGTTGAATTGTTGCAGTAGTGTCCTAACAGTAATGCTCTTTTCTATCTCAATTCTCTTCCCCATCCTTTACAGTGATTCCAGAATAATCTTCCTATTACCCTTTGTTGATAATATCACTTCTTAGAAATCTTCAATGGATCTATCTTGTTCACTGAATAAAGAATAAGAATCATTAGGTCTCCACAGTATGGTTCCAGCATATTTTCAAAACATTATCACACGATAACTCCTTTTCACAAATAGTGCTCTCCACTAAGACAAAATTATTCACAGTTCGCCAAAGATGTTCCATGTTTTCCTATTATAACAAAAACAAAAATAATGATTGTGGAAACCTAAGAATGCAAAGAATTTGATGAATTAATTCTGTTACTTTTTGAGTGAAATGATAGTTTGGGAAGGGAGGACATCTGAGACAGGATACAGAGATGCAGTCTAGGAATTCCCAGTAGAACTCTTTTGTGTCTGTGCCCTTTCTGGGAAACCTCCAGAAATATATCTACTATCAGTTGGAAAAGTGGACATGAATAGGGTATACATGTGGAGAAACACACATAGGAACCATGTGTGGCAAAGACATCATCATGTAAGAGCACACACATAAGGAAGTGTATAGCTAGGGAATATGTGTAAAGGGGCAATTTATACGCCCACTGATTGAGAACACTGATTTTTATAGGGCTGTCATGTCATTGGCTAGATATATAGTCTCTAGTACTTAGAATGTGAACTGGAGATCTTTTAACACTTAGAATTTATATTTAGTGTCCTCACTCCCAATTGATTCTACATACCTGTTGCAGTGAACACAAACAATCTTGTAGGTCTGTTGCTCTGAATCCATAGTAGAAACTCCTCCATCTTTCCCCCTGCATAGCAGGTATTCAAATGTTGATTCTGCCTAACCTTGTAAAGGAAAGAGACAGGAACAGAAGGAGAATAGGGAGCAGGATCGGGTAATGATTTATTTAGGGAGAAATATGTGTGAAGGGCCACAGACTAAATGGGAATGAACATTGGGTTTGAGGGCAAGGAGATTGGCAATTGAGGTAAGCCCAGTTAGCTACCCCTGGAGGTTATTTGGAGCAAATGATCCTCATGATCTCCAAGCTGCCCATCAGGCATATATATAGTATGTGGTAGGGAGAGAGGGCAAAGAATGAGAAGGATTTCCCAACAGCAAGTAAAGGGGAATATAAGATTAAAGTTGAAAGATCAAAAGATAAAATAAAAATCTAATTCACAAATAGATAAAACAAAAGGAAGGGTAAGAAAAAGAGAGAACAATGAATAAAACCTTTAAAAGACACAAAAATAATTTTAACAAATATAATATGAAAGAAAATGAGCCATTGTTACTCAGTGAAAGACTGTGGACTTTTCAGAGACCATAATATAATAACAAAGAACTATAGAATGGTCCAAAAGAAAAATGAAGAATTAATCTCAGTTTTAAAAAAATCAGAGTTCTCAAAGCTGAATTTAAAAAATGTAAAGCAGAATAGGAAAACTGAATAGTTGACAGTCTCTCCAAAAAAGAAAAAAAAAATCACTGAGAGAGTAAATAATTTTGGAATGCAAAAACACCAAAGTGGAAGAAAATTGTGCAGAAGAAAAACAAAAGGCAAAAATATTAAAATAATTCTTTTAATACTTTCAGCACTTTGTTAGTAAAACAAAGTAACTGACCTTGAGAAACAAATATACAAAGATACTTTAAAGATCATATATTTCTCAGAGGAACATAATAAACAAAAATCCCTAAATATCATAATTAGGAAAAAAATCAAGAAAACTATGTAGTACCTCTCAATATAAACAATGAAGCATTTATCTAAAAAAATTTACAGATCTCTCTCAGAAAAAAAAAAAGCCTAAATTTGAAACTTGAAGCATGTGGTTATTCATTTTTAGCAATTCAAAAACACAAAGCAAAAGTTGCAAACAACCAGAACTTTCAAATATCAACTGAAGCCAATTTGAATAATAGGAATATTCTGCCTTTAAGAGAAATCATTAGAGAAAATGAAAAAATATATTGCAAAAAGCAGAGGATCTCAAGCTGTAACTCAAAATAATATCCTACAAATCTGAATACCAATAAAAAACATTCCACAAAAGATAGACATTTAAGGCATTCTTATAAAGAATCCCAGAGGTAAGAAGATTAATGTGTAAATATCCCCCAAAAGGAAAAGGCCAAGAAAGGTTAACAAAAGCATAATTATGAAGATTAATTACATTAAGTTTTTTTTTTTTAAAGAGAAATATTGATTTATGGGCTAATTGGGGGAAGTTGGTATCATCAAGGGATAAAGAAGAACTAAAGATTTAAGGGGAAATTAAATAATCAAGATATGGAAATAAAGAGTTGAAGTAATGCATTCAATTAAGAATTATACAGGAGAAGGATCTATATTCCATGATTCCTATAAATAAAGCATTATCTTTTGTGAAAGGCAATAGTAGTGAGAAATTGCATGAATGAGGAAGGGAAATTAAGGAAAAATGGAGGGCAACAGAATTTAAGCTCCTTGAGAGCAAGGACTATTTCATTTTTCTTTTTTGTGTCCCACCTATCACAGAGCTGGCTGCATATTATGTGACTGACTGATTGAGTAGATGATGTGTGCTCCAACTAAGTTGATTGTGAATGATGAAGGAATAATAATTTTTATCTTCTTTCAGCAAAACAAGGGAAGAAGCACTATGGAAAAAAAGAACAAAAGCAGTGGAGGGAAAGCACATCACTTGCATTAAGTGTATGGTTTATATTAATGTCACAGGTTAGAAACTGCTGCTTAAGTTGTGCAGGCTGATTTCCCTTCTGGAGAAGAAGGAGAAGGGATTCAGATATACCTGGAAAATAAAGTGTTTCTAAAGGGAACAGAACTCACATTTTTCTAATTGAAAAAAAAAAAAAAGAGATCTGGGGTGGAGAAGAAGAAATGATCTTTCCATTTTTGAAAATGGATGAGTAAAAGGGACAGCTATATAATGAGAGCTTAAAAGTAGTCTAAGCCCCATTCTAAATAGAAGAGATCTTGATGCTTGGTGTTTCATATGGATAGAAATGTCAGATATTTAAAACATACGATAATTATTAAGTATTTATTAAGCAATAGACTGATGACTATGGGGCACATGTTGAAGTTTTCTCCTTTTTGTCAGTGAAGGCAAGGGATGCAGAAGAGAAAAATTACTCAGTGAATTGAGAAGAGTCAGATAAAAAGGTAGTGTTTGAGAATGGAATTTGGATTTCTGGAAAATGGATTAAAATATTGGGGATGACAGATTTCTGGCCACAGATGAAGTATACCTAACAGACTGCTAAGAATGTATTTGCTAGCTGTCTTTCAAGTCTAACCCAGAGGGCTTTAAACAAAAAAAGATAAGGGAGGAAGAAAACTGCCTACATATTTCCCCAAGTAAAGTACATAGAAAATTGTCACAAAATAGGCAAAGTAGTTGAGATAACCAGAAATTCACAGGAGATAAAATCTAAGAAATAAAATAGTATCCAAACTAATGGGCTCAAATGTCTATGCACAAAGGCTTAATGTTTAGGAAGTAAACAAATAGAATTATATTCTCTTTTTAAAAAATAATGATAGCTTTTTATTTTTCAAAATACATGCTAAAATAGCATTTACTCTTTTTTTAAATGTTAAATGGCTGCCTAAGCAGAAAAAAAATTTTTTTTTATTATAGCTTTTTATTTACAAGATATATGCATGGGTAATTTTTCAGCATTGACAATTGCAAAACCTTTTGTTCCAACTTTTCCCCTCTTTCCCCCCACTCCTTCTCCCAGATGGCAGGTTGACCAATACATGTTTAATATGTTGAAGTATAAGTTAAATTCAATATATGTATACATGTCCAAACAGTTATTTTGCTGTACAAAAAGAATCGGACTTTGAAATAGTGTACAATTAGCCTGTGAAGGAAATAAAAAATGCAGGCAGACAAAAATAGAGGGATTGGGAATTCTATGTAATGGTTCATACTCATTTCCCAGAATTCCTTCGCTGGTGTAGCTGGTTCAGTTCATTACTGCTCTATTAGAACTGATTTGGTTCATCTCATTGCTGAAGAAAGAGGACCAGGTCCATCAGAATTGATCATCATATAGTATGGTTGTTGAAGTAAATAATGATCTCCTGGCCCTGCTCATTTCACTTAGCATCAGTTCATATAAGTCTCTCCAAGCCTCTCTGTATTCATCCTGCTGGTCATTCCTTACAGAACAATAATATTCCATAACATTCATATACCACAATTTACCCAGCCATTCTCCAATTGATGGACATCCTTTCATTTTCCAGCTTCTAGCCACTATAAACAGGGCTGCCACAAACATTTTGGCACATACAGGTCCCTTTCCCTTCTTTAGTATCTCTTGGGGGTATAAGCCCAGTAGAAACACTGCTGGGTCAGAGGGTATGCACAGTTTGATAACTTTTTGAGCATAGTTCCAAATTGCTCTCCAGAATGGCTGGATGTGTTCACAATTCCACCAACAATGTATCAGTGCCCCTGTTTTCCCACATCCCCTCCAACATTCCGCATTATCTTTCCCTGTCATTCTAGCCAATCTGACAAGTATGTAGTGGTATCTCAGAGGTGTCTTAATTTAATAGCATCCACTCTTGCAAAACTTTGTGTTCCAAATGATTCTCCCTGTCTCCCTATCTCCCCCCTCCTCTAGTCAGCAAGTAATCTAATATAGATTAAACATATGCAATTTTTCTAAACATATTTCCATATTTATCATGTTGCACAGGAAAAATAAGACCAAAAGATGAAAAATGAGGAAGAAAAAAAAAAGCAAGCAAATAACAACAACAAAGATGAAAATACCATGCTATGATCTGTATTCAGTCTTCATAGTCCTCTTTGGATGTGGATGGCTCTATTGGAATTTCTTTGAATCACACTGTTGAAAAGAGCCAAGTTCATCACAGTTGATCATCAGAAAATCTTGTTGCTGTATACAATGTTCTCTTGGTTTTACTCACTTCACTTAACATTAGTTCATGTAAGTCTTTCCAGGCTTTTCTGAAATCAATCTGGTCATCATTTCTTGTAGAACAATAATATTCCATAACATTCATATACCATAATTTATTCAGTCATTCTCCAATTGATGGGCATCCACTTAGTTTCCAGTTCCTTGTCACTCCAAAAAGGGCTGCTACAAACATTTTTGTACATGTGAGTTTTTTTCACTTTTAAGAATTATATTATATCTTGAGGTCTTGAAAGAACTGGCAGATGTGACTGATGAACCACCATTGATAATCATGGAAAACAGGAGAGGTACAAAATTGGAGAAGGGTAAATATTGCCCAAATTTTTAAAAGAAGAAGAAATTAGAATATGCAAACTATAAGCCTATGTGTTTGACTTTGGTGCTTGACTTTGGTTCCTAGAAAAAAAGTCTTGACTAGACTGTGAAGGAGATGATTGAATTATTGTTCTATAAGAAACAATCAGCAGGATGATTTCAGAAAGGCCTGGAGAGACTTTCATGAACTGATGCTGAGTGAAATGAGCAAAACCAAGAAAATATTGTGCACAGCAACAACATGATTATGTGATGATTAATCTGATGGATTTGGCTCTTCAACAATGAGGTGATTCAGGCCTGTAATTCTGGGAGAAACTGAGGCAAAATGGAGATTAGAGAGTTTTTAATATTTTATTTGGATTTCTGAGAGGGAGAGATTGTGCTGGGGGCATGTTGCCCCCAGGGCTGATGTCCAAAGCATCCAACAGCGAATGTGAATTCCCAATGACATATATATGGCTCTAAGCTGGGATAGACAAAGCAGGGTGGAGTCCAAACTCTGGTGAGCAGGAATCTCCATCAATCCAGTTCAGACAGGTTGGGGGTAGGACCTTAAATTCTACAAATTGGGAGGACTTAGGTGTGTCCAACTAGAGCCAGGAAGTCTGAAACTTAGAGATATAGACAATGCCAATTAGGTATCTGAGATAGGACATCTGGAGTCTTATCTTCAGGAATGTAGGATCTCCACAGCTCTAATTATCTCAGTTTTAATGAGCAGAAAAGGGGGGGGGTTACCATCAAGGGGATTGAGGCAGAACAATTGGGGAAACTGAAGCAGAATAATTTAGGGAAACTGAGGCAGGACCATTAGGGAAACTGAGGCATAACAATTTAGGGAAACTGAGGCAGGACCATTAGGGAAACTGAGGCAGAACAATTTAGGGAAATTTTGGCAGAACAATAAAAGGGAACTGTGGTACAACAGCCAATTCCAATAAACTTGTGATAGAGAGAGCCATCTGCACTCAGAGAGGACTAGGGGGATTGAATATGGATTACAAGATGGTATTTTCATCTTTTTTGTTGTTATTTGCTTGCTTTTTGTTTATTTTCTCATATTTTTTTCTTTTTGATTTGATTTTTCTTGTGCAGTATGATAAATGTGGAAATATGTATAGAAGAATTGCATATGTTTAACATATATTGAATTACTTACTATTTAGGAGAAGGGGTGGGGGAAAGGAGAGAGAAAAATTTGGAACACAAGGCTTTGCAAGGGTAAATGTTGAAAATTATCTTTGCATGTATTTTGAAAATAAAAAGCTATTATTTAAAAAAAAATAAGAAAGAAAGAGATGATTGACCAATATCTAGAAAGCAATGCCATGATTATAATGAGCCAACCTGTTTTCATCAAAAATAGATCATTTCAGAATAGTATCTTCTTTATTGGGAATATTACTAAACTACTATATAAAGTGTTGCTCTGGATATGTTTCAAATTTTAGCAAAGCTTTTTTTATAAAGCATTATATACTATTCTTGGGGAGACATTAAAGAAATGTAGAAGATCTGAATACAATTTAGTAGATATAGAACTGGCTAGATGGTTGAATTCAAGAGTAAAGTTGCTAATGGTTTTATATCAGTGTGGCAAGAAGTTTACAGTAAAGTACCTCAGGGATTTGTGTGTGGCTTTATGCTATTTAGCATTTTTATTAATAACTTGCATATGAAAGCAAAGATTATATAATAGATAAGACAGAGCTGGAAGGGGAAGGGATGGGAGGAAGAGAGGGAAAAATTGGAACACAAGGTTTTTCAAGGGTTAATGTTGAAAAATTATCCCTGCATATTTTTGAAAATTAAAAACTTCAACAAAAATATTTAAAAAAAATAATTATAAGCAAAAGTTCGAGATTCTCTCCCTTCCATCCTTCCCTACCCCATTGAGAAGCACATGTGAAATTATGCAAAACATTTCTATAAAAATCATCTTGCAAAAGAAGACATAGATTCCCCTCCCCCACCAAAAATCCTCAAGAAAAATAAAGTTAAAAAAATATTCTTCAATCTATATTCAGACACAATCAGTTCTTTAGGCATAAATAGCATTTTTCATCATTAGTCCTTCAGAATAGTTTTGGATCACTGTAGTACTGAGAATAGCAAAGTCATTCACAGTTGATCATCATACAACATTGTTAATACTTCATTTTTCATGACCTCATGGAGGACTTTTCAGGTTTTTCTGAATGCATCCTGTTTATCATTTCTTATAGAAAAATAATATTCATTATCAAATGCTGTAATTTATTCAGCCATGCCCCAATTGATAGGCATCCTCTCAATTTCCAATTCTTTGCCCTGAGAAAAGAGCAGCTATAAAGATTTTTATACATCCTCCTTTTCTTTTCTTTTTTAAAAATCTCTTTTGGGATGCATACCAAGTAGTGGCATTGTTAAGTCAAAGAGTATGCATGATTTTATAGCCCTTTGATGAGCATAGATCATATCTTTTGATCATTTATCAATTGGGAAATGGCTCTAATTTTTCCCCCTGAGGCAATTGGGGTTAAGTGACTTGCCCAGAGTCACACAGGTAGGAAGTGTTAAGTGTCTGAAATCAAATTTGAACTCAGGTCCTCCTGACATCAGGGCTGGTGCTTTATCCACTGTATCACCTAGTTGCCCCTTAATTTTTTTAAAAAATAAATTTGTCTCAGTTCTCTCTACATTTGAAAAATGAGACCATCAGAGAAACTGATGCAATTTTTTAAAAATTATAGCTTTTTATTGACAGACCATATGCATGGGTAATTTTTCAACATTGACCCTTGCAATCACTTCTGCTCCAACTTTTCTTTTCCTTCCCTCCACTCTCTCCCCTAGATGGCAGGCAGTCTCATACGTGTTAAACATGTTAAAGTATATCTAAAATACAATATATGTGTACATATTTATACAGTTCTCTTGTTGTACAAGAAAAATCAGATTTAGAAAGGTATAAATAATCTGGGAAGAAAAACAAAACTGCAAGCAGTCCTCATTTCCCAGTGTTCTTTTACTGGGTATAGCTGGTTCTATTCATTACTGCTGATGCAAAAATTTTAAAGAAAATGATTTACTATAATCATGTATCCCAAAGATGCAAAGGTTAAGTTTTTTTGTTTTTCTTTTAATTTGTCTTTGTATTCTGAATTTAAGCAAAAAAAAAAAAAGGCATTTTCTAAAGTATATATGTTCAATCTATAGTTTTCAAAGATATTCTTCCTCTTACTCTTCTTTATGTCCTTCTGTTTCTCTGCATTTTTTAAATTTAATTTTTATTTTCTGTTCCAAGTATTCTCCATCCTTTCACTCCTCTCCCAACCATTGTGAAGACAAGGAATAAAATATTCATTACGACATTTTCTCATTAACTATGTTTTCATATCCCCACAGCATCCCCCCCCCCCCAAGGCAAGGAAAATAAAAGGCAAAAATGTCTGCATTTTGAGATCATCTGGAGGCAAATAACATTTTATATAATGAATCATTTGGAGTTGTGGTGGAACATTGTATTGATCACAGTAATTGTCTTTCACAATTTATTATGTTTACAATATTGCTTTTACTGTGCAAATTGTTTTCCTAGTATTGCTCACTTCACTTTGCATCAGTTCATAGGAGACCTTCCAGTTTTTTTCTGAAACCAGAATTTCTTACAGAAAATTTTATTCTATCCTATTCATATCTCATAATTTGTTCAATCATTCCATAATTGATGGGTATCCCCTCAGTTTCCAACTTTTGCTATAACAAAAAAGGCTGTATACACACACACACACACACACACATATATGTATATATATGTTTTTTTTTTTTAACTTTTTCTATTTGGGGTATAGACTTGTAGGGGTATTGCTAGATCAGAGGATATACACAGTTTTATAACCCTGTGGGCATAATTCTAAATTGTTTTCCAGAATGGTTGGACCAGTTTACAATTCCTCCAGTAATGAATTAGTGTTCCTATTTTCCCACTTTCCCTTCAATATTTGTCATTTTTCTTTTCTGTCATCTTAGCCAACCTGATAGATGTGAGGTGGTAACTCAGAGTTATTTTATTTTGCTTTTTTCTATTTATGATTTGGAGCATTTTTTCCTTCATTTGACTATTGGTAGCTTTCATTTCTTCCTCTGAAAACTAGCTGTTCACATCCTTTGACCATTTGCCATTTGGAGAAATCTCTGCATTTTTTATAAAAACGATGCTTCAGTGGACCCTTTTTCTTTTCCCCATTCTTATCCTTCTTCTCTTTCTTTCCTCATAAAAAAGAAAAATTCTTTGTAACAAATATGAATAATTAAGTAAAATAAATTTTCATACTAGCTAATTCCCAAAATGTATTTCTTATTCTTTATCTTGATTCTATCACCTCTCTGTCAAGAGATGGGTAGTGTGCCCTGTCAGATTGGCTAAGATGACAGGAAAAAATAATGATGAATGTTGGAGGGGATGCGGGAAAACTGGGACACTATTGCATTGTTGGTGGAGTTGTGAACGAATCCAACCATTCTGGAGAGCAATCTGGAATTATGCCCAAAAAATTATCAAATTGTGCATACCCTTTGATCCAGCAGTGTTTCTACTGGAGTTATACCCCAAAGAGATACTAAAGAAGGGAAAGGGACCTGTATGTGCCAAAATGTTTGTAGCAGCCCTCTTTGTAGTGGCTAGAAACTGGAAAATGAATGGATGCCCATCAATTGGAGAATGGATGGGTAAATTGTGGTATATGAATGTTATGGAATATTATTGTTCTGTAAGAAATGACCAGCAGGATGAATACAGAGAGGACTGGCGAGACTTACATGAACTGATGCTAAGTGAAATGAGCAGAACCAGGAGATCATTATACACTTCGACAACGATATTGTATGAGGACATATTTTGATGGAAGTGGATTTCTTTGACAAAGAGACCTGAGTTTCAATTGATAAATGACGGACAAAAGCAGCTACACCCAAAGAAAGAACACTGGGAAACGAATGTGAACTATCTGCATTTTTGTTTTTCTTCCCGGGTTATTTATACCTTCTGAATCCAATTCTCCCTACGCAACAAGAGAACTGTTCGGTTCTGCAAACATATATTGTATCTAGGATATACTGCAACATATCCAACATATAAAGGACTGCTTGCCATCTAGGGGAGGGGGTGGAGGGAGGGAGGGAAAAAAAATTGGAACAGAAACGAGTGTCAATATAAAGTAATTATTAAATAAAAATTAAAAAAAAAAGAGATGGGTAGTGTGCTTAATCATTAGTCCTCTGGATCATAACTGATTATTCCATTGATAAGAATTCTCATCTTTCAAAGTTATTATTATAATATCATTATTATGTACTGTTTTTCTGATTTTGTTCACTTCACTCTGCATTATTTCATGTAAATCTTACCAGATTTCTCTGAAACCATCTATTTCCTTATTTCTTATGTGTAGTAATATTCCATTTCATTCACATGTAATACTTTTGCCATTCCTCAGTAGAGAGATACCCCCCATATTTCCAATTCCTTGCTACTATAAAAAGATCTTTCATAAATATTTTTGAATATATGTTTTTTCTCATTCTATGATATTTTGAGAGTATAGGTCTACTAGTGATAATGACTTTTTAAGGCATACTTTCAAACTTCTTTCTAGAATGGCTAGAACTTATAGTTCATTCAACAGTGTATTATTGAGCTCATTTTTTAAAACCAACATTTGTTGTTCTCCCTTTTTCTTTTCTTTTTGTTTTTGATCCTACTTTCAGTCTAGCTTTCACAGTCATCATTAGGGGGGTAACTCCTGTGAAGAATACAAGGTATACAGCGCAGGACCGCGGTTCCAAGAGCCTTGGAAATGACAGTGTTGTTAGCTTCATGCCTTCTGTCATAATCCTGTGAAGCAAATGCTGGGAAATTTAGCCTGTCAACTCTGTTGAGGATACTGAAAAGAAAGTTCACATCACCAAAGTTTTTGACATTGTCAAATGGGTTAACATCAGTCATTGATAAGATTTTATCACTGAAAATCATATTAAATAGGAGGCATTACCCCTGAGGGACTGGTAAATGGTTAACAACCAGATCATTGTAAAGTATAATCTGAATTTGAAAATTTTTTCCATTACTTTCTTAAGTTTAGATAATAAATAAGACAATAAATCAAGACCTGATCTATGCCATTTGCTTCCAAAATGCAAATGCTCATATTGAACATTTTTAAATGGATTCTTCTGAAATAGTGTAAGCCAGTTGCAGCTCACCTCTATGCTAATTGCCATCTGCATTACTGCTGCATCCCATGTTCTTTCCATCTGAATTGCAATTGAAACCCTCTATATTTCTCCAAAGAATATGAGTCTCTTGAGAGCAGGGATTGTCTTTTTTATTTGTATCCCTAGTCCTTAGAACAGAGCTTTATCCAGTGTTTAATAAATACTTTATTCATGCATCTATTCTTTGCCAATCAGATGGGTATAAGGTAGAACCTGCAAGTTACATTTTTCTAATTATTTCTGATTTGAAGCATCTTGTATATATTTGTTGACATCTTGTATTTCTTCTTTGGAAACTACCTTTTTATATTCTTTGAACCTATGTCTGTTGTAGAAAAATTTTCATTCTTATATAGTTAAATCAACTCCTTAGATATCTTGAATATGAGACCTTTATCAGAGAAACTTATTGCAAAGATTTTTCCTAATTAAATTCTTCTCAAATGTTTCTTCTCAAATGTTAACTCCACTGATTTTATTTTTGTGCATTGTATCCTTCATGACCCTCTTTATTCTATGTTTAGTCATGTTCTCTTCTTCTATCAGCACACATAAAAGATAATTTGTTTTGGATGTCACCATTTATATTTAAGTTGTGTATCTAATTTGGTATTTATCTTTGTATATTGCATAAGGTATTAGTCTATACCTAATTTCTGCCAAATTGCTTTCTAGTTAGTTTTCCCAGAAATTTATCAAATAATGAGTTCTTATCTTAGTAACTATGGTTTCAAGCTTATAAAATAGTTTTCTACTTGCCTATGATGAACTTTATTTTTTAACAAGTACCAAATAGTTTTGACTATTATTTCTTTGTAGTAATAATGAGATTGATTAATAATAATTGAGATCTGGTGCTTGCTAGATAACTTCTCAATTTTTCATTATTTCCTTTGAGACTTTTTATCCTTTGTTACTTCTGATGATTTTATTATTAATGTTTTTACCTGCATAAAATAATCTTTTTGATAAAATATGGCACTGATTAATTATTTTAGCTAGTATTGTCATTTTTATTATATTAGAATAGCCTACTCATGAATAGTTAATATTTCTCTGATTATTTAGGGCTGTCTTTATTTCTATGAAAATTATTTTGTAGTTCCATTTACATTGCATTTTGTGTCTTGGTAGACAGATTAAAGAGTATTTTATATTTTCTGTAGTTAGTTTGAATGGAATTTATCTATTTATTCTCACTGGGTTTGTTGATATGCAAAAATGCTGATGATTTCTATGTATCATTTATCATGGAACTTTGCTGAAGTTATAGCTTCAATTAGTTTTTAATTGAATTCTAGGGTTCTCTAAGTAAATCATTATAAATCATTTGCAAAAAATAATAATTCTGTTCCTCTTTTTCCTATATTTATTCCCTCAATTTTCTTTTCTTTTCTTATTGTTATAGCTAACAAATATTAGCACTAATATAGTGCTAAGGGTAGATAGATGGCCCAGAGAATAGATGGAACATTGAGCCTGAAGTTGGGAAGATCTGAATTAAAAATGACTTCAGGCACTTACTAGCTCTGTGACTCTGGGAAAGTTACAACCTCTGCTTGCTTATTTTTCTCAATTGTAAAAATGGGGATAATTATAACACCTGCTTCCCAGGCTTGCTATACGGATTAAATGAAATAATATTTGTAAAGGATTTAGCAGTGTCTGGTACATGGTGCTTAATAAATGCTTATTTCCTTCTTTATTATGATAAATAATGGCATCTTTCCTTTACTCTTGAATATGTTTTAAAAGTTTCCAAACTTTATTACATATAATATTTGCTTTTGATTTTACCTGAATAATACTAACAATTTTTTTTAAAAGTCTATTTATTCCTTTGTTTAAAAAAGAGAAATGGGTATTGGATTTTGTCAAAATCTTTTTTGGCCTCTAATGATATGATATTATAGTTTTTATTATTTTTGTGATAATAGAGTTTTTTTTTAATAACAAATTTTACACTTCTGGTATTAATTATACCTGGTCATAGAAAGGAAATGAAAGTAGTTATTTTTATATAACATGAATACCTACTATGTGCTAGGAATTTTTATAAATATTAAAGGAAAAAAACTGAAGTAAAGGTTAAGTGAATTGCTGATGCTTTCAACTGTAAAATGTGGATAACAACACCTAACTTCCAGGTTTGTTATAAGGATTAAGAGAAAACATATTTGTAAAGTGCTAAGCAGAGTGACTGGCTTACAATAGGGACTGCAGAAATATTTATTCCTTTCCTTCATCTACCCCTTTATATGAGATGAGTTCCTTTTTTATCTTTCCTCCTCTCTGCATACATTTGCACACATATTTTTATTTTTCCAAGATTATCAAAATATAATCATCTCCAGATCCTCTGCCTGTTTTATATAACCTTTTTTTTTTTTTAATCACTTTTAAAGACATTAAGGCTTTGAGGGGACACATTTATTTTCCTCCTGTTAGCATGTAAATAACTCATCCTCACATCCTAACTTCCAGTTGGTCAAATATGTTTATCTTTCTGTATTTCTCTTTTCTTCTCTGTTTCCACTATAAATATCTCCTCAGTCAATCAATAAATATTTACTAAGTGCCTGCTATGTTCCAGGCTCTGTGCTACAATTCTGAGGATTTAAAAAGAAGCAAAAGATAGTCTTTGCCTTTAAGGAGCACAAATTAATGGGAGAGAAAACATGCAAACAAACATATCAAGCACATTATATATAAGATAAATAGGAAGCAAATAGAATATAGAAGACAGTATAAATATGAGAGTTGGGAAAGACTTCTTGTAGAAGATGAAGTTTTATTTGGGACTAAAAAGAAGGAAATCAAGTAAGTTAGAAGACAGAGATGACGGAGAGCAAACTAGAGATGGGAAACACCTAGAGAATAGCTCAGAGCTCAGAGATAGAATGTCTTCTTTATGGAATAGAAAAGAGACCAATAATATTGGGTCAAAGATTGTATGGTGGGGAATATGGCATAGATGATACAAATAATAAAAAATATACAGGCATGAAGGGCTTCAAATTTTTGTATTTAATCTCGGAGGTGATATGGAGCCACTGGAATTTATTGAGTGGGGATATATGAGGAGTGTGTGTGTGTGTGTGTGTGTGTGTGTGTGTGTGTGTGTGTGACATACTCAGTTCTGCTCCTCCTCCCCCCCTTTTAAATCAAGGTTGCTTAGAAATTCTCTATTTTATTAAAAATCCATTTTTAGGATTATACGCAGTTTTGGAAAATAGATTATTCTTGATTGTAAGCTTGTTTCCTTTGCCTTTTAGAATATTGCATTCCAAGTTCTATTCTTTTTAATTGTAGCTACTAAATCTTGTATAATCCTGACTATTCTTTTTTAATTGAATTTCTTCTTCTTAGCTGCTTGTGGTATCTTTTTTCTTTGACCTAGAAGTTCTGGATTTTGGCTATGATATTCCTGGAATTTTTATTTGGGTATTTCTTTTAGGAAACGACCAAAATATTCTTTCTATTTTCACTTTAACATCAAGTTCTAAAAGAACTGAACAGTTTTTGAAGACTTTTTGAATGATGGTTTCTTTATAACTCTCAGTAGTCCAGTGAGATTCTCAAGATAATTTCTCTTGGAACTGTTTTTCAGGATAATATATACCTTAGGTTTATATACCTTAGGTTTTATTGTTCTGTTTTTGAGTCTTTGGATTTGTTCTTACATTCCTTATTGTCTCATGAAATAGTTGTTTTCTGTCAGGCTATTTTAATTTTCAAGGAACTCAACTCTTGAATAAGGTTTACCAATGTCTATTCTAAGAGATTAATTATCCTTGCTATTTGTTGCTTTCCATTGCTACTACTTTGTATCTCATTTTGCTTCTTCTGGGTACTCATGCAGTACTTGTGACTAGGACACTCCTCCCTCCCTCCCCCTTTCCCCACATTCCCGCCCCTCCCCGGGGCTCTTTTTAGATTTGTAGAGTCCTCTCCAGAATTTATCTCTTCAGTTCTCTCAGTGAAAGTATTTCTGTACTATTTCAAGAATTGTCTTCTTTTTATTTCTATCTCTAGTCTAATTTTCTAGACTGAAGATTTGTGTTTGGATCAAACTCCATATTCTCATATTCCTACGGTGTTGCTTAATTTTTAGTTAACTATCTAAGATCAAAGAAGCCTTGTCTTATGCAAGAGTTTTCTGACCTTCTCTCTTGCTATGATTCAGGTCCAGGTCCTTTGATGATGACTTGGGTATAGGTTGTGGGTTCTGGGTCAAGAGCAGTTGCCTGCATCATGGCTTAACTCTGTCTCTTATTGTGATTGAGGTTAGAGCAACACCGATCTTTCCCTATCACCTTTTATGGATGGGGATGCTGACCTTGTGCTATGTACTGACGTGGTCCTCTCTCTTGCAGGAATAGTTTGCCCGTGCTGACCATGCTGGGTACAATTCTCTCCTTCCTCCTACCTACTCCAGCTTGTTTTTTCTCTCTACTTTTGCATTCTGGCAGTGTCATTGTACAGTTCTGGACAGAATGAAGAAACTGAATCTCCATGTCATGGTTGTTTTTGGTCATTCTTTTATCTGGTGAATTTCTAGAGCTTCCGTATTTTTACAGAATATAGGTTTAGACCAACATCTTATACAATATACCACAGGCATGTTTATGGAGATCTGGGCTTTTCTTGGTTTTACATTGCCATTTTCTCACAATTCACCAAGAAACACCTTTTATCTGTAATTATCACTACCTATTTTAAATTTTGCATCCTAGAGAGCTGCCTGAAGCACTGACACGTTAAGTGACCTGAGTAACAGTAGTTTGACTAGTTTGAAATTGGTAGAATATGAAGTTAGTTCTTTGTCTGCCACAGCACACTATCTCCTCAATACTAGAGAAAATTCACAAAATTGGTTACAACTAAATTAATTAGTTTCTTTAAACTGCATTATTTTAACAATAGGTGCAGAGAAAGTCTTTTGACAGAATACAATAAAATGTTCATTTATGCTAAAAACTCTGTGAACCACAAGCATGAAAGGGTCATTTTAATAATATTATCAAAGTATGCTATTTAAAACCAAAAGCTACACATTATTTGTAATGGAAAACCAATAGAAGCTTTCCCAAAAAGCATTGTAAAATAAGGAGGTTTCTTTTCCCTACTCTTATTAGACACAGTTCCAGAAATGTAACAGTGCAGTGGAACAAAAGAAAGAAATGTAAGGATTAACAAAGGCAGAGAAGAGACGGAATTGACTCTATTTTGTGACAATATGAACTATTTAAAAAATCCCAGAAAATCAGCAAAGAAACTAAATGAAATAATTAATAGCTTCAACAAAGAAGCAAGATATAAAAAATACATTCTTAAAAATCAATGATATTTCTAACTAGCAAAAACAAAATCCAGGAAAAAATGTGATAAAGAGACATATTATTCAAAATAAATGCATAAAATATGCCAGCAGCAGTCCAGCAAGAAATACTTAAGACTTGTAGAGATATAATTACAAAGTATTCTTTAAAGAAATACATTTAATTGGAGCTGTAGTCATTGCTTATGATTATTATAAAAATAATAATATGAAACTACCAAAATTAATTTATAGATTTAAAGCTATACTAATGAAACTACTATACTAATGAAACTATTAAGGGATAGTTTATAGAGTTAGATAAAATAACATAATTCAGTTGGAAGTTAAATAATCAAATTAATATTAATTAAATTAATTTTAAAAGGCAGGGATATTAGAGTGAAATAACTTCCAAATCTCAAACTCTATTTTAAATTAGGAATCATCAAAACAATTTGAAAGTAGTTCAAAAATTAGGTCACCAGACAAGACCAGCAGAGAAAGAGTCTGGAACAATTGAATTTAATTGTTAAATCAGTATTAAATAAACCAAAGAACATAATAAATTATTAGGAATGAAGTCCTTATTTGAAAAGAATTACCAGAAAAACTAGAAAGGATTTTAACTGAAACATCTTATGCAATATACTAAAAATCATAATGATTATGAGAACTGAATATAAATATTCATATTATAAAAATTTTAGAAGATAACTAAATCAGTTATCTTTTATAATATTGGCTAGGTGAGTACTTCTTAATCACATAATTAATTAAATTCTAGATAATGTCAATTACATGGTATTGAAAAACTAATTTACGTGAACAAAATCAATGAAACAAGGATAATAAGGGCAGCCTTTGGGTGAAATCTTTATTTCAAATCTCTCTCTCTCTCTCTCTCTTTTGGCTGATGCAGTTGGGATTAAGTGATTTGCCTAAAATCACACAGCTAGGAAGTGTTAAGTGTCTGAGGCCAAATTTGAACTCAGGTCTTCTTGACTTCAGGGCTCGTGCTCTATCCACTGCACCAACTAGCTGCCCCTCAAATATCTCTTATAAGTGTGTCTGATATATATTACACACAGGGAATTAACAGTTATATAAAACTAAGAACCACTGCACAAAGTATAAGTAATCAAAAAATATGAGCAAATAGTTCTCTTAAGAATTGTGAACTTTTAACAACCACACAAATGCAATTCCAAATCACTAATAGTAGAAGAAATGTAAATCTTAGGATCATAAAAATCACAGATTTCGATCCACCATGTTCCTGGATTTCACCTAATCTAATACCTTTATTTTGCAAATGAGGAAATGGAGATTGTAAGATTAACTGAATTAACTCCTTATGGTCACAGCTAGGATTTGAATCCAAGTGCTCTGAAGTTTTATCACAGACCCAACAAATTGGCAAAGATGAAAAGAAATGGAAATATTTAATGTTGGCATAGGAATAAATCTGTATGTTAATTTGGAAAGTATTTTCTCTATTTTAGCTTATCCTGACCATGGGCATTTAAGCTCTCTGCAATTGTTAGTTTAGCTTTTCATTTTTTAAAAATTGTTTTCTGGTTGAATTCATACATCACATATAATTAGAAAAGTTCCCATATGTTTAATATAGTTCATCATCATATAAAGAAGATATATATCTTCTTCCTGCTTTCTTGATTTTATTATAATATAAAATGCTTAATATTTTTCTACATCTAATAATAATAGTTCCAATTTATATAGCACTTTGTTTTGCAAAGTATTTTACAACTATTATCTCATTTGATTCTCATAACATGTGAGTTAGATGCTATTATCATTCTCATTTTACAGCTGAGGAAACAGGCAGAGAAAGATAAAGTCACTTGCTCAGGAGTGTCTATGTCAGGATTTAAACTTTGGACTTCCAGACTTCAACTCCTGTTCTTTATGCACTATACCATCTTCCTATCTCAAACCTTGCTGTTTTATGCTATATGCTTTTTTTTGCTAAAATCTATCATTTAAGTCATGTTTTTGTTGATTGTTTGGAGTTTTCTAAGTTAATCAATCAATTATCCAGGAAGCATTTGTTACTATGATACATATAAAAACCAAAAATATTCCTTGCCCTCAAGTAACTTATAATGTAATGTAAAAAATCCATTATATCATTTACAAATATAGATGTTTTAATTTTGCCCACGCTTGCTTCTTTGATTTTCTTATATTATTTCTGTAGCTATCATTCCTAAATCTCTGAAATAAAGAAGAGTAAGTAATGTTAGTTATGAGATCTCTACATATAATTTGAATTTGTGTTCAAATAGTTGCAAAATATTATATGAAGAAAAAAAATTCTTCTAATCCTGTGCTTTTTTGTGTTAACATAAATGTGTTTTATTTTGGCAAAGTGTTTTTCCCAGATCCATATAGGAATATATTATTATTATTAAAAATGATGATTTTATTAATACTGAGGCTATTTTCTGACATAAACCACATAATCATGTCATATTACTTTTAATATATTACTGAATTAATTGAGAGTTTTATATTAACATAATTATGTTTTGTAGTTTTCTTTCTTTGCTTTTTCTTCCCATAGTTTGTGAACTATATTTATTTTATAGAAAGAATAGGGACAGAATGTTATCATTCTTCCCTATTTTCAAAAGCAGTTTATATGTCATTAGAATTATTTGTTCTTTAAAGTTTGCCAGAATTCATTTATGAAGCCAGCTGGTTCTTTTTCATTTTTTGCATAGAAGTTTGTTAATCACTGGTTTGGTTTATTTCTCTATTACTGGTTTATTTAGACTATTTTTCAATTTAAGCATTTTATATTTTGCATTTATCCATTTTGTTTACAATATGTTTTATTGCTACTTTAATTGTGTGTAATACTTTTCAATAATTTTATTTCACTATTACAATTTCTCTTCATTTAAAAAAAACAGCTAACTTGGTTCCCCTCTTTGTGATTAAATTAGCGAGTGGTTTATTGATTTTATTCTTTGCAGAAAACTAGCTCAATTAATTCAGTGGAGTTTTTCCACTTTTAGTTCTGTGGTTTTCTACTTTGATCTTAGTGGCCTCTTCATTTATGCTTAACTGCAAATTTGTCTTTTATTCTTTTTTTGTTTAGTTAATATAAATTTTCAAGGAAATAAATGTCTCTAACAATGCATTAACTGAATACCATATATTTTGATATGTTGCATCGTTATTATTATTTTAATACAATCTTAGTTGTTTCTGTAAATTTGGTGACCTAGTCATGCTTTAAACAAAGTTTTATGGAAGGCTTTTTAATTTTTACATCAAGGTCATCCCACATAATAGGTGTTAAACATTAATTTAGTGAATGAATGAAAAATTAATATGGAAACAAGGTGATTGTTGCCTTTAGGAATAGTTATTTTGTTTTATTTTATTTTAGTGGAAGGAAAAAGATCGTGGATCTAGAGTTGGAATTATTTTAGAGTGTAAGAGCCCAAAATCTAAAGAAGTTGAGTGACTTGCATTAGGTCACACCACTTAGAAGATATCCATGATTTAACCCAGGTCCACTGATCCTAGACCCAGTTTTCTTTCTCCTATACCACACCACATCAATTTAAAGTATGGCAGCACTCTTTATTTAATACTAAAGTAGAATAAAGAAAAAAAAAAAAAAGTCCAGGAATTTAATAGTTCTTGGTGTTTGGCAATCAGTCATCCAAAGTGTTCAAATAAGGTTAGTGGTTAGATCCCAGGATGGAAGACTGGAGTCAAGGAACCTAGAACTTAATGGTGCTTTGAGTTTTGTTTTTGTAGAGATGGGGCTGGATACTCTTAATGAAAGAAAGAAAAAGCAGCCTTTGCAATATGGATTTAGAGATAATCCTGAATTCTGTTCTTCAAATATTTATTAAGAGTTTGTTGTTGCTTAAGAATAGACCCTCACTAAAGGCAAGTGTCTGTATACTATATATAAGGAGGCTACCAGAGAAAAGATTTTATATACTGCTATGGATTCCTTAGGGATGGGATATAATAAATTTGGGGAAACATTCAGAAAGGAGAATAATAATACAACTTCTATCTTATGTGAACTGTTTGAAATTAGAGAGTCTTCCTACATCCTCTAAAAAATACTTGGAAAGGGCAAAGACTTAGAAATTATTAAACTCTTTCTGGGGGAAAGGTGCTGGGAAATGCTGAATGATATAAAATTAACCAGAGGAAATGGACTTTGAAACATGTAAGAGGACCGCTGGTGAGTTAAAAACCCTCTCTTCAGGTGGCATGTCAGTGAAGCATGGGCTCAGCCTGTAGGACAAGCTCTCAATCAATTAACTAGCAGTGTAGCCAGAGGGACCTATTTATGGCAATTTTTTTTTTTAAGGTACACACTTAACTGGAGTAGAATACCTTGACCGCATGTGTCATAGATATGATACAGTAATGACAGGATACTGATGCAAAGGAATGGAGCTTACTTAAGTAGAGAACCTCAGGAAACTTGCCTTTGACACCATACCACCTTGATGATACAATGCCATGAATGTTTATGGTTAGTAGGTAGCAATTTGGTGTCACTTTGATCATGGAGAAGATCTAAATTGTGTTCCTAATTATTTCCCAGGACAAGCATTTATTAAGCATTTACTATGTCTCAGGGGCTGTACCCAAAAAAAAAAAAAAAAAAAAGGAAAAATAGATCCTTCCCTCAAGAAGCATCATCATTATAACTATCATTGTCATCTTCTCTAGCATTTAAATATATTTTTTAAGATTTGCAAGGTGATTTACATATGTTAACTCATTTGATTTTCCTAAGAACCCCTGGAGGTAGGCATTATTATTATCCCCATTTTATAAGTGAGGAAACTAAGGCTGACAAAGCTCAACTTACCTGACTTAGAGTAAAAGAGCTAAGTAAGGGAAGAGGGATTTGAATTCAGGTCTTCCTTTTTTCAATGCTCTATCCAATGTATCAAATATCTTAGTTGTTGTTTTGCTTTATGATCCCATTTGGGGGTTTCTTAGTAAAAATACTGGAGTGATTTGCCATTTTCTTCTTCAGATTTTATAAATAAGAAATTGGGATGTATAAAATTAAGTGATTTGCCCAGTGTCATGTGGGCTGGATTCGAACTCAGGAAGATGGGGAGTCTTGACTTCAGGCCCAGCACTCTATCTACAACATCAAACTGCCATTTGTAGACATATTAAATCCAACAGATCAAAAATTGATTTCACATTCTCTTTCCTCCCAAACCCTTTCCTCTTCCTAACTTCCCTTTTACTGTCAAGTATAGCACCCTCCTTCACACTCAGATTTACAAACATGTTATCCTCAAGTCCTCAATCTGGTCCCTTCCAAAATCCAATTAGTTGCCAACTTCTGTAATTTCTGTCATCGGAACATATCTCATATATGCCTCCTCCTGTCTTCTGACACTGCCGTTACCCTGGTGCTTGGCAATAGCCTTCTTGTTGTTTCTGGTCTGCGTCAAGTCTCTTCCTACTACAATACGTTCTCCTCTCAGCTGTCAAACTGATCTTCATGAAGCACAAAGTCTGATGTTGCATCATCTTTATTTAAAACATGAGTTCCCATTGCCTCCAATTATTAAATATAAAATTCTTTGTTTAGCTTTTCAAACCCTCTATAACCTTTTTGGTCGTCTTTCTACCTTTCTACTCTTTTTAATGACTTACATACCCTTGCATATTGTACTATCCTTTTCTCTCTCCTTTCACTATTTCCCTTCTCACCAGTGTTTTGCTTCTGTCCTCCACCTTTAATTTGCTCTCCTTTTTTTGCCCCCCCTTTCTTATTCTGTTCCTCTTCTATTTCTGACCTCCCTTATATTTGCCTCCCCCTTTCCTTTCTCTTTTCCTGTACTTCCCCATAGGGTGAGACAAATTCTATACCAAATTAAATATATATGATATTTTCTCTTTGAGCCAAATCTGGTGAAATTGTTCAAACAACACTCACCTCTCTCCCTTTTTCTTCTGCCTATAATAGGTCTTGTGTGCCTCTTCATGTGAAATATTTTACCCCATTTTATCTCCTCTTTTCTCTTCTCCCAGTACAATCCTCTTTCTACCTCTAATCTCTTTTTTAATATCATCACATTAAAGTTAACTTATACCTACACCCTCTGTCTAAACATAGCCCTTCTAACTGCCCTGACAAACAAAACAGTTCTCAAGAGTTACAAATATCTTCTCATATATGGATGTAAACATTTTACAGTCATTTTTGGTTCTTTCTTGCTTACCTTTTTATGCTTGAGTCTTGCATTTGAAGATCAAATTTTCTGTTCAGCTGTAGTCTTCTCATAAGAGATTGAAAATTCCCCATTTCACTGAACATCCCATCTTTCCCCTAAAAGATAAAGCTTAATTTTGTTGGATAGGTGATTCTTGGCTGCAGTCCAAGATTCTTTCCTTCCGGAATATCATATTCCAGGTCTTTCAATACTTTAACATGGAAGCTGCTAGGTCCTGGATGATCCTGTCTGTAGCTCCTCCATGTTTGTATTGTTTCTTTCTAGCTACTTGCAGTATTTTCTGCTTAATCTGATAATTCTGAAATTTAGCTATTATATTCCTTGAAGTTTTTATTTTTAGGTCTCTTTCAGGAGGTGATTAGTGGATTCTTTAATGACTATTTTACTTTCTGACTCTGGGATATTAGGGCAATTTCCCTTGATTTCTTGAAAGATGTTGCCCAGGCTCTTTTTTCATCATGGCTTTCAGGTAATCTAATAATTCTTAGCTTGTCTCTCCTGGATCTATTTTATAGGTTACTCTTTTGCATTTTCTATTTTTTCATTTTTTAAAATTTTAATTGATTCTTAACATCTCATTGAATCATTCATTTGCAATTTTTCAATTCTAAATTTTAATGAATTATTTTCTTTGGTTAACTTTTTCTCTTTTTGCATTTGGCCAATTGTATTTTTAAAGGAGTTTTTTGTTCAGTGGATTTTCCCCCCATTTGGCCAATTCTAGTTATCAAGAAATTTATTTTTCCATTTCACAAATTCTATTTTTAAATACGTTTTTTCAGTATTTTTTCCATTTACCAAATATATTTTTTAAGGAGTTTTCTTCAGTTTCTGTTGCTTTTGCTGTTGGCTTTTTTCTTCCAAACTTTCATAATTTTGCTTAGCTCTCATTCCCTCCCATTTTTGTTCTCTCATTTAAGACCTTTTTTGAGCTGTTTCTAGAGAGTCTTTTGAGCCTGAGACCAGTTTATATTTTCCTTTGAGGCTTTACCTGTAAGTCTTTTGCCACAGTTGTACTCTACTGGGTTTACATTCAGATATTTCCTATGTCCATAGTTGTTCTCTATGGTCAGGACTCTTGCTTTTCTGCTCATTTTTAAAACTTGATCTTTGCTCCTAGGGTATAGGGGAAAATTATCCCACGCTTCTTTTGCAGGGGTACAGGATGAGGCTGGCCAACTCCCATCTGTTATGCTAGGGTTCAGGAGCTCACAATTTGCCTTCTGTATTTACATTGGAGGTCTCACAGCTGGCCTACTGATCCACTGGCCTTCTGAACCAGAACACAAAAACCAATGCTGCTGTACTTTGACTAAGAGCTTCCTGCTGAATTCCCCACATTAGGCCTCTCCATGCCTGTCTTGGGCTGCAGGCCTCCTTTTTTCCCCTGCCTTCCTCCTGATTGAGACAGACCTTTCCTGAAGTCTTTCCAAGATATCTTAAACTGGAAAATTAGTACAATCTGAATGTTTGTGGGTTCTGTCACAGCAAAATCCATTCAGAGGCTTGCTATAATACTAATTCTGAGGGAAGCTGGGCAGAGCTCAGGCAATGTCCTGTCCACTCTCCACCATCTTGGTTGTCTCCCACATATATTATCTAAGGACACTGATATTTCTAATTTTACAAAATAT
The DNA here is from genome assembly GCF_016432865.1 of Antechinus flavipes. Classification (NCBI taxonomy): domain Eukaryota; kingdom Metazoa; phylum Chordata; class Mammalia; order Dasyuromorphia; family Dasyuridae; genus Antechinus; species Antechinus flavipes. Next base: position 486,912,240 of record NC_067400.1, on the reverse strand, counting down.
TTCATTTCCCAACTCTCCACACTTCATAGTTCCTCATGCCTGGAACTCTCATTGTCTCTACCTCTTAGTTTCCCTGAATTCTTTCAAGACTTAGCTGGAGTCTCACCTTCTGCAAGAACCCCTTTCTGATCCTATTCATGAATAGTAGAAGAGTAACTGAGAAAAATCTCAGACTGATGGGGAAGGGGGTGGTGGTTCATAGCATGACTGAGAATGTGTATGTGCCCAAGATTGAACCAACATCATTTACCTCTACAATTCCTGACATTTTTTAATGACTTCTGGAAAATTAGTCTATCATAAATGGAGGATTTCAAGGACCACTTGAAAAGAGCTATTAATCAATGACATCATTATTGAATTCCAAAGTCTGTATGGTCACTCATAGTGGCAGAATGGAAAGATTGGGAAAGTAAGGATATTATTCCCTTAAGTCAATATGTATTAAGTACCTAATTTGTTAAGTTTAAAAGAATTAAGGCAGATCAACATATCATGCTAGAGTTTACAATGTTCTCAACTAACTGCTGAGCAGCCAGTAGTTCTGAGTGTTAGATTTGAATAGTGAATGTTACCAGATTCCTATGACTGAGGGAGATAAGAGAAAACAGCTTTTGTCTGTCTAATGAAATCCTGCTGAATTTGAGTACCAAGGATTTTCTGGGGGTCCTGCCACTTTTCAGTATCACTTGAAAAGAATTGGGACATAAAATATTTGGATATGTTTTTAGCTGCCCTCCTGAAGTTCAACAACCTGGTACTATTTTTCATCTTCCTACCAATTATCCCTACCCAATCTCAAGCCCTCATGTTTGGGGTTACTTTTATCCAACTTTTGTACCCTATAATACACTTAAGGGATCAGAGAAAGGAAAGACCTTTTTTAATACTCTACTTTAAACTATCTTTTCCTTTTAAAAGGTGATTCAGGAAAACTGGGATTAGGAAATCATGAAGAAATGGATTAATAAAGGAAGTTCTTTTCCAGATCAAACCAGAAAAAAAAAATTCATCAATATAAATCTATCTCCAGGGAAAAAATTCAAAGTGATTACCTTCAAGACTGTGTCACTAGTGTTATCTTCCTATGTAAAGGTTAGTTAGCACATTAAGAAGAATAATTACTATGCTAAATTCAGAGCTCTACAGAGATAGAAAAAATTGTTCAAATCTCTATTTTAGCAGACAAATTTCTAATTAAAGTGTCTTTACTCTAAAGAGAAAGATACCAGTACAGATTTTGGGTATAGGAAAATGTGTGTTGAGGCTTTTTACTCTTCCAAAGACAACTCTGACAAATGAATTTGCTTTATTTGTACTAAGGTTAAAAAAAATTAACCAGGAAATGAAAAGTGTCCATAACTTTTATTTTTCTTCTTATGTAAAGTTTATGTTGATATAGTCTAGTTAGATGTTATACCATCAAACATACAGTAAATACAATATGGCTGAGATAATATTGTGGTGTTAACCATCTGTCTGTGTACAGCTGCACTTCCTCATTACTATGCAGAATGAATTGAAGCCTTCTACCATTAAAATAATGGTGCTTTCCCCCCATAAGTTTTTCATCGTGACTCCCAGTAGATGTGATAGCCACCTGGGCAATTTTTTATAGCCTTTGCAGGAAAATCCATTTTGGTATTAAGAAAGTCAAACTCCTGTCCAAAGGATATTTTTAGAAAGTGAAATAGAATTGGGGTAGATATTTCTTTGTAGTGTTAACTTTACTGTTCGTGTTCACATAGACAATGAAGTAACAAGAAGTATTTCATTCTGGTAGCCTTAATGTGGCACATTTGAAATGTACCCTGAGCATCTTAGATGATCTTCCCAATGTTAATATCATAGGATCATTAGAAAAGGAAATGCAACAACAGGAACACGTCAGTATTTTCTATGAAAATAAATGTTCATATTTTAAAGTAACACAAACACCAAAATAATTTTTTTCACATGAAAAAAAATCTCACATTTTCAATTTTAGTTCAACTGAGCCGTATTAGATTGTTTTATATTCAAAATGCTTCTCCATCCTTAGATTCGCTTTTCTCATAGCAGAGGAAATGGATTTTTAGTGTACATGATTCAAGTGGGAAAAGAGCTGCATAATTAATTCCAAGATATTCCTTAGACTGGAAAAGTCTCTGTGATAGTAGTAATGTTTATTTTATGGCAACTCTACTGCAGAACACTTTAGGACATTAATGAAATAAAGCAAACAGCTTTATAGAACAAAATACTTACTATTTTCTAGTTGCCTTGTAGTAATTATTTACTCAAGAAAACAGAACAAGATTTTTCAATTTCATTCATCAACTTTGCAAATGTTTTGCTAGAATTTCTTTTCTTGGGGGAGGAGGGAAACAAATAAAGTTTAAAGGCTCATATATGTCTATTTTGTTTTAGCCTGGTGTATTTATTGAGAGTATATTCTGTATGTCTTTGAAGTTCATCTATATGTGTATTTAAAAGCTTTTCCAGGTCTTTCGCCCGTTTCTCTTCTTCCATAAGGAAATGCTGTGCTGCCAAAGAAGCAGGGAATGACATCTCTGGGGGAGACTGAATAAAAAAAAAAAAAGAAATCAGCCGAGAAACAAAAGAACAATATGATTATCCCCCCCTACATTTATATGACACATTTCATCCCAAAGAGACAGCCAAATACTTTACAAAATTAATATTAACAAAGACCATAGCTTGCATTACATTATCTAAGAATATAACATGATATCTCTTTTGTGAAACCCAGGCACTATTGCATAACTGGAAAGAGTGAGATAATTAGAATAAAAACAATAATCACTGCAATGGAACCTCTCAACCTTGTACATTACTAGTTGGCAAACTTAAGTTTTCTCATTAAAAAAAATTCCTAAGTAAAAAAAAAAAAAAAAAAAACCTTCAGTATATATTTTAAGAAGACTTCTACCAGCAGAAAATAACATTAATCCTTTGGGAAAGGTATGTTTCATAATAAAAGCTAAATATAATTGTCATGGACCACTCCCCTTATTGTTTGTGATTCACTCCACAGTAACCATTCAAGCCACTTTCATAATTAAGGTGGTCTACTTTTATAATTAAGAATTCTGAAATGTCTCCAACAAATTTCTTCATGACATTTCTCTCTCTACTTTATCCCTCCTAAATCTATTTCTCTGCTCTTGAATTCTTTATCATCTTGTATCATTATAAATCATACTTTGGTGAATCCCAATCCTGGATTACCTCTATTTACCTTCTCCACTTTTCCTCCACAGCCAATTAGGCCCTCACTACAATCATTTAACTCTTCCTTAATTGATTCAGCTTCAGACTTTATCTATGACCCCTAGGCAAGTTACTTGACCCTGCTTCCTCAGTTTCTTCATCTGTAAAATGAGCTAGAGTTAGGAAACAGTAAACTACTCCATTATCTTTGCAAGAAAATCCCAAACAGGGTAACAAAGATGAACTTAGATGAACAATTGATACTGTAGGCTAATTACTGAAGTTATTCTGCTGGCCAAAATCTAACACCAAAGCAATAGGATTTTGGTGCACACAGATTTGTAAAATAAAGATAGGCATTGGGGATATATGGGTAGACAACCTTAGCTTCCCCATCTTCCTTTTTTTGGCTCAAATTCATTTACATACTAAACAGAGAGAATTCTGGAATGTTTAATCATAAACTAGTTATCTGTAACAGAGGATTTCAATTTCAGACATAGAGTCAAAAAAGACTTAATCTTGAATTGGGAGCACTATTCCTGGCTTTTGTCAACAGTAGCAGTTCTGACTAAAGAGCTATCAATCTCTACTTATCAGGAAGAAGTTCTAGCCACTTTATTAGACTGGAACTGAGGTGACCAAAGGGTGGCTCTGAAGATATGAGTCAAGAAGCCAGTAAGAGAAAGGAATGCTCACAAAACAAGAACATGTCCAGCAGCCACCATGTGATCATTAGAGTTAACATTTGGCTGGCTGATAAGAAGTGTTGGCTCAATTTTGCCAGGAGGGACCAGCAGAACAGTGTCCAGTGGAAACCATACACTTGGCAAGGTGAGCAGTGTGATGACATAATCAGAAGACATTAATGATTCTTCTGTGTTGGAGGCATGAGATAATTGCCCTTTTACATATATGCCCTGACCACAGGTATTTCCCACATGTGTATGCCCCTCCTGAGTGATTCCATTGTGCCCACTCTCTAACACTGACAGTATGTATATTTGTAGGAGAAAATGCCACAGGGATATGGATGGAATGTCCTGTTGCCACTTTTACTACAATGATATTTCATGAAATCTCTTTGCTTTGAACTGTTTCCAGTGGTTGTCCAGAGAAAAATTAGGACCCATAGAGTACTGAGAATCTGGCATAGCTATTTTGAGAACTTCATGTATAAGAGAAGGGTATCCTAGATACTACAGCTCTTTTGCATTTTCCACAATAGATATTCCAAGCCTTTTTTATTTGTACCATCCCTTCCCCTAAGTCTAACATGAGACTCCACTTCATACCTTATTGAGAAAAGAAGCCATTCACCATGAGTTTCCACTTCTACCATACTGTACATTTAAAACACCTTGAAAGAAAGATGGTCTTTCTCTTCACTATTGCCTTCTTGTACCTTTGATCCCATTCCTTCCCATTTTTTTTTTTTTGCATATTGTCTCCTGCCCCCAATTATCCCATTTCTCTAATCTTCAGGCTCTATCTGCTATCTCCTTCCCTGCTGTCTACAAATATACACAAGTCTTCCCTATTTCTTTAAAAAATGTATTTGATGCTATCATTCCCTCAAGTTCTTATCTTTCATAGCCCAATTCCTTAAAAAAAAAAAAACTGTCTATTCTCATCAATATTTTTTCTGTTTTCACTCATGTCTAAAATTGAAATCTGGTGTATGATCTCATCACACAATAGAAACTGGCCTACCAGTACTTTCAAGATGCTACATCTAAAGGTCTTTTCTCATTATTCATCCTTCCTGAGTTTGTGTAGCAATTGATACTGTTGACCACTTTATCTTCCTAAATATTATTTTTGGGTAAAGTGGGGAGCTTCTGAGACACTGCCTACTCATGGTTCCCTTCCTACCTGTCTGACCTCATTCATGTGCTGCATCTTCACTGGGGCCTAATATAAGCCAGGGCTGTTCTTAGCCCTCTTCTTTCTTTATATTCTATCAGTTAATCTCATCTACTTTCAGGAGTTCAATGATTATTTCTCTACAGATGACCACAATATCATTAGTCCTAAGTCCGAAGTCCTTATTAAACATTTCCAATTGGATGTGCCATAAGCCTCTAAAACTCAACATGTCCAAAACAGAACTCTTTCCCCCAAACTCATCCCCTTCCCTCTTTTGAAATTCTCTATTTCTCTTGTAGGCACTCCTTTTTTAACCTAGCTTTGAAATGTTGGAAGAATTTTCAACTTTTTCATTTTCTTCCTATGTCCCGAACCCTTTCTAATCCCCCTCATATCAGTCAAGGTTTGTGGATTCTACTTTGAGAAATTTTTTTTTTTTTTTTGCTGAGGCAATTGGGGGTAAGTAACTTGCCCAGGGTCACACAGCTAGGAAGTGTTAAGTGCCTGAAAGCACATTTGAATTCAGGTCCTCCTGACTTCAGAGTTGGTGCTGTATCCACTGCGCCACCTAACTGCCCCCTTTGAGAACATTTTTAATGTTCATCTGCTCTCTACTCACATAACTATTACTACCTCTCACTTAGATGACTGCAATAGCCTCCCAATGGATATGCCTGACTTCAATCTCCTTCAACTTCAATTAACTTTCCACAGATGTCAGTGATATTCCCAAAATACAAGTATGACCACCTTGCTCTCCTCTGCACAACATTTTAATGGTTTTACATTGTTCCTAGGATACAATGCAAATTTTATTTTAGGAGCATTGCTCACCTCCAGCAGATGCTTCTGTTCAGCACAGAAAACCCTTTGCAGTTAGTCTGGTACTAGCCTATGCTGGGCAAACTGGCATACTACTTCTTCTTGCACATGACATTTCATTAACCACCCTTTTCTTTGCTGTCCCTTCTCCTCCCCCTTCCCCCCACCCCAGCCCCAGGCCATAATGATCTTCTTTTTCACCTCTGTATCTTAAAATTCCTTGCTTCCCTCAAAATTCTGCCCAAGTGTTAATTCCTATTAGGTCTGTCTTGATTTCTCCATATGCTAATATCTCTCTCACCAAGAAATTATCTTGAATTCACTTTGTATATATTTTGTATTTCTATGTGTACATGTCATTTCCCCAGTTGGAATATAAGCTCCTGGAAGAAAAGGACTTTATTTTTTTTGCATCTACAAGACCTAACATAGTATCTAGCACCTTCTAGGCTCTTAATACATGTTTGTGGATTGATTAATAAATAGCTTCACAAGTAAGTATAATCCCCTCCTCCCCCCATACACACACATGTTTGACAGAATTTTAGGAAAAATATATTTTTTGCCTTAAGGCCTAATGGCCCTCCTCAAAATGGACTATGCAAAAATGCTATTTAAGTATTTGAGGCTTGTTTGTTGCCAAATTTACACAAAGAAAAAAATAAAAAGTTCAAGAATAAAAAAGCAACAATAAAAAGATTCCATACTATTGGACTTACGCTTTTAAAAATATATATATATATATTTCATAAGAATTAAAACATTTTCTACTCTTTTTTTTTTTGTTCTGTAGCCTCTGGTCTATTCTATCTATCTGGTCCTTTATCTATTTATAAGAAGAACATATAATGTCTGCTCAGAAGGAAGATTTACAAACCCCTTTGAAGGTAAGACAAACCATTTATGGGTGGGTTTTGCTTTTGGGCATTTTTTCCCCTCTTCCCACTGGAATCCTTTCTCCAGCTCAACTACCTTATAAACTTAACTGCCAATTTCCCAATTCCTCAGTTTCTTACTTGAAATCATGTTTGACTTTTTTACTCTGATCTCTTCCTCAATATTCAATCTATCACAAAATCCTGTTGATTGTTTTCCTCCTTAATACCTTTTAAGATGTTCAACCAGCAGAACAGCATACCAAATAGGAAAGGAGGGTTTGCACAATAGTTGCTTTTGTTGAGCACTGGATAATAGGTCATAGCCACCTGTGTCCCCTTCCTTGCCATTAAGACTGGAGAAGTGAGTTTAAAAAAAGAGTCCAGGAAAAACTTTGAAGGTCTGACCACCTTTACATATCATTATGTCATAAACTCCTTGCTAAGGTAATTCCCCCTCCTTTTGAGTATTGCCCCTTATCTCATTATCTCCTGCCCTTGACCTTCTTAGCTTGACATCTATCTGTCAGGATTAAGTTATGATTCTTTCCTGGAATTATGACTTGTCCATCCTCCCAGTGTTCTTTCCCCCCCTTATCTGCTTTTGTTTTCTATATAAGATTGTATATTCAGGTAGTGTATTGTTTGCAAATCCTAGTTAGTTAAAATGGTATATAAGTTCCCTGCCTTGGTTTATCTGCACAGAATGCTTTGGGCAAGAGTCCCATCTAGTCAGTTAGCTTAACTCCACATTAAAGATTAAAAACCAATTTCTGCTTGCCTCAGTTTCTCTGGTATTACACTTTCAGGTATGTGAAATATTATTACACAAAAGAGGCATTTGATTTGTTTTGCTTAGGCCCAGAAGGCAGATCTAGAAGCAAAGGATAGAATTTGCAGCAGCAAATTTTGGATTGATATAAGGAAGCGTTTGTAACAATTAAGAGTTATCCCAATGTAAAATGCACTCCCTTTAGAAGAAGTGGAAATCTGAGTGAAATGGAGGGAATGTCTACTTACTGGAGGACTTGAAGAAAACATCACCAATTAGGGGGAGAGGAATTCTTACTCAAATATAAGCTGGACTATAAATGGCCTCTAAAGTACCTTATAATTCTGATATTTACCCCTATTCTGTATTTCTATGGTTTCCATTGCATCTGTATAAAACTTTTTTTTTTTTTTTACATAGGAGTAAGTAGAATGATTTCTTTAGTTTCTAGAAAAGCCTATTCATCACATTATTTATTCAAATCACTTTTAACAATTTCCTTTCTTACTGTCCATTTCTAAACCTTTTCTTCCCTCTTCCAATCCTGAAACACCATCCCCAATATAGAAAAGATGACTTAGCTTCCTATTTCACTGAGAAGAAGGAGCTCCTCAAATTTTCTCTTCTATTACTCCTTCCTGGCATCATCAGAAACTGTCTCCTCATTCTGTCTGATTACAATAGGAGAGTGATCTCTCCTCATGAAGGTCAAATCATTTCCTTGCATTCAATTCCATTGCCTTCTATTTTTGTAAGATCTTGTTCTATAGCAGTCAACTACTTTTTAATTTATCTTCTATGTCTTACTTTTCTACTTGTTCCCTTTCATATGCCTTTACATTTGCTCAAGTCTCCCCAAGTCAAAAACAATAACAAATCTTTCCTTGATTTTTCTACCCAATTCAACAACCGTCTAATTTCTCCCCTTTGCTCCGCTGTTAAACTATCAAGACTAATGTTCTATATTTATAGTTCTATTTGTGTCACCCATCTGTTCAAAAAACTTCAGGGATTCTCATGACTACTAAGTAAAATAGAAATTCCTTTATTTGACATTATAACAATTCATATTTATATGGCACCTTAAGGATTACAAAGTAATTGCACCACAATACTCTGTGAGGTAAGTAGTATAAAGTAGTATATAGATCATCATCTGAAGATGAAGAAATTGAGGCTTTAAAAATGACTTGTTTATGGTCTTAAAGCCTGAATCCATGCCCATCACTCTTGTCTCTTTTACAACCTAACATCGCTTTATGTTTCCTTATTTCACATATGTTTGCTTCTCACAATCTATAGTAGTCCACACAAAGTGAACCATTCTTTATTCTGAACATTTTTTGTTTTTTGCTTTTGATTATATGTATCCCATGCCTGCAAGGTCTTTCTTACTCATCTTTACCTATTAACTTCTACTTGTTCTTTAAAAATCAACTCAAATGCCATCTCTTCCATGAAGCCTTATCTTATATCCCATATAAAAAACAATTCTAATCTTAAGTACCATGAGGCACTTTCTTACCTCTCCAATGCACTGATCATGTATGCAGAGTGTACAGTATATACATATACATATGTATATAGTATGTGTATATATATAGTGTGTATATATATAGTGTATAATTATCTATATGCATATTATCATTCTATTAAGCTGCAAATGCCATGAAAATTATATCTCATCTAAACCTTCTATCTCCCCAATACCTAGCATAGTAGGTTGTAATTGCATCACTGAATGAAACAGTTGAATTTTTCTCTCAGAAAGTGAATTCTACAATATCCAGTGGCCTCCACTTGAAGACATCCACAAATGGGGAAAGTCTTACCAAGGAAGCCTATTCAGCTTTTGGACAGCACTAATTGTTAGGAAATATTTCCTTATGTGGGTTGAAATCTGCCTCTTAGCAAGTTCTGGTGCTGCTCCAAGATCTGCCCACTAGGGTTAAACAGAGCAGGTCTTCCACATGATAATCCTGCAGATACCTGAAAACTGGTATCACTCTTCCAGACTTAAAAAGCTGTTCAGAGAACATATATGAGAGATGTTATAGGGATTGCATTGTTTCTTTTCAAACAAGAATTTGGGAACTGTTATGTGCTAGGTATTAGGGATACAAAGACAATTTTAAAAAAATGTCATCCCCAAGGTATTTACATTCTACTGTGGGTACGTTTAGTGTTTAGAAAGATAGGCAAATAAAAGATAATTTTAAAAGAGAGACAGAGATAGACAAAGACAAAGAGAGAGACAGACAGAGACAGAAAGAGAGCTGTAGAAAGCCTTTGAGGTAGAGATGGCATATGAAAAAAGAGTCTAGAAGAGAGCTAAAGATTCTAAGAGGTGGAGTCAAGAATGGAGTATTCTAGCAAATACAAAACCCCAGATATAAAAGATGGAATGCCAACAGAAAGTAGGCCTGTTAGATTGGTATATAAAGTATCTAAAAGGGGGTAATGTGAAATAAGTCTAGCAAAGCAGACTGGATCCAAATTGCAAAGGACTTGACATTTTAAGAAAATTCTTCCTTTTATCAAGCCAAAATTTCACTCTTTGCAATTTCTGCTTACTATTTTTAGATATGTTCTCTCTCGGCATATGCAGCTATTTAGAAAATTTTTTATTTTATACTAGAAACAATGAGGAGTCACATAAGCATCTTGAGACAGAGAATGACATGGTTAGATCTGTACTCAGAAAGATTATTTTGGCAAATGTGCAGAGGATGATTTGGAGAGAGGAAGATAATTGAAGAAACTAGTGCATTTCTGCATTTCTACAGGTGAAAAGTGCTGAGGGACTAAACTGATATGGCTGCTGTATAAGTGGATGGAAGAGAATGGATGTAAAAGCTACTGTGGAATTGACAATACTCGCAGTTAACTGAATAGGAATGGACAGGTGGTGAAAGAATGAAAAGGTAAGGAAGACTGAATGATTTTGTTCACAGAAACATGTGACTCTGGAAGGAGAGCAAACTGGAGTGAGGAGCAATCCATTTTGGACAGACTGAATTTGAAATGCCTACGGGTTGGATCTGTTCAATGACAATGTTAGACTGGAGCTCAAAAGAGATATTAGAGGTAGAATATTCCATTAATACTAAATTGAATTGATACTATTACTATTTTAAAAGCTAATTTGCTAATTTTTGGAAAACTTTAAGATCAATAGAGAGTTATTCTATTATAATATTTAGAAAGTGCCCATAATGCTTTTCAGAGCTTAAATAGGGAGCATCTTTATTTTGCTTACTTTGTTAATTCTTTTTTTCTTCAAAGAATGTAACCACTGTTTTGTGGAAACTGATAATTTATATTTCTGATCTTTAAGGATCCATAACCGCAACAGGTATTGGATTAAGATCTCTTCTTCCTTGCATGCTATCTCAATTTTTTCCATCTCTCTTATGACTACCAAAAATAATGGGAATAGATTTCTTTTCAAACAAGAAAAAGTACTTACTGTATATCTGAGCTCTTATAATATACTATCTAATTAAGCTCTGGCTGATTTTAGCATATGCATGAAATACTTGTATTCCATGGAGAAGTATTATAAAAATCATTAAATAAGATATCAAAGATGTTTTTAATGCTACACATACAGACTGCAAAGTCAATATAATTTACTAAGAAAAATACTATTTTCCTAGAAAAACACAACTCTGAAAAACAAATACTATGAAAAGAAGGTATATGATCATATCATTTACTTATTTTTCTTTACATTTAATAAGATTTTTCCATTAATAACTAAAACAGAAATATATGCAGATATTTTCATAGAGTTGGGTGACTGAGCAATTGATATTAACACTGCGCAGGAAATGAGTACTAGTGATTTGTCTCAGTACTGCTTTGGCAATTAGAAACATTCAATATGGCATCTAATCTCATATGCTGCCACTATAAAGTGAATAACTAAGAGAACTGGATAAATTTCAACTACATGAGAGAACAATATAGTCTAAGTTAGTTATCTCTTCCATATAGAGATACTATCTAAGGAGCTGTATCTCCAACTTGTTTTATTCAAGGAATCAACTCTTTTAATAAAAATACAACTTAATAAATAGGTATAAATAATAATTTGTGGACAGCATGTTCATTTTTATGTGAAAATGGCCCCAAATTATGTTGCAGAATATTAATAGCTAAGTTTTCCTATTTGATCATGACAAAATTGACTACTTATATAGAATTTTAGATTTGGAAAATCCTTTATCCCCTGCTTCTAGAGTTGGCAATATAAATAGTATTATTCCTACCATTCAGATGCGGAAATTGAAACTAATATAGAGATTTAAGTGATGTGGTCATATAATAACTTTCTAAAGTGGGATTTGGGATCTATAGCAATCACTCCTTTAAAGAAGAAAAATTCAAACAAGTAGCAACTCACCAGTGGATAGACTCCATCTTCACTCTCCAAAGGACTTGCAATATCTTTGACAGAAAATATATTACATTGGGGTTGAAATACCATAGGTGATGATGTGGTTATCACACCTAAGTTTGGTTCACAGTCTTGGATAAATCTACAAGAGAAGGGGGAATTATCACTGTTACTACTGTATTTCTACTATTTTATCTGTAGGATTTATATCTCTTTGATGGCTTATACCTTCAAATATTGTGCCTATCAAAACTTTTTTCTTTTTACCTTACTATAAAACATCCTTAATAAACTTAATAAAACTTTTCTCTTTTAATTTATGTCTTTTGTATTTATATCACATTCATTCTTGAATATATTTGTCCCCTTCTCTTGTTCACCAATGCTTCATTTGTAAAAAAATTAAATCTGAAACTAGTAAAACTCTAAAAAGTCATCATAGATTAAAAATAAAGATAAAATGAGATATTGATGAAAAAGTGCTTATCATAGTATCTAGCATAAAGTGGATGCTATATGAGTAAATATTTCTTCCCTTCTCTTCATAAACTCAAAAGATTTACTGATAAGATGATAGGGGTCATCCAGGTGATCCTAGATATCATGTATGGTATCATGTAGTTCAACCTCTTGATATTATAGGTTTTCAATTCTATTCCATTCTATTGTTTGATTCTAAACTATTTGGTTTATGGAACAAAAGAAGTGATTAATATTTATATAATGATTAAATTGAGCAAAAACATGGTTAAAGCCTTGTAATATCTTAGGTGAGGCTACAGATTACTTAAACAGTCCATTCATGTATTAGTGATAGTCATTCATTCAGAAAGCAGATATTAAGTCTCTTTTATGTTCCAAGAACTGTGGTATGATATTTTACCTTTCCTTTCCTTTAGCATTCTTTGAATGCTATTATTGAACTCCAGATTAGATTGGATTTGAAAAAAAATGATTCTCCCCCATCTATTGGAGTATTATAGAACTTTTTAAACTTACAATAGAAAGCTTAATACTCAAAAAATTGCAACTATAAACTTTCTTCATTAAAAATAAGAGTAAAGAAATATTACTTATATATTGATTCCTTTATTCCCCCCAAATAGTAAAATATATATTCAAGTATAATTAACACACACACACACACACACACACACACACACACACACACACGCATACACACACACCCATGTTCAGTTGTTTGTTAGAAATAGTTAAATCTAATTTTTTTTTTATTACAGCTTTTTATTTACAAGTTATATGCATGGGTAATTTTACAGCATTGACAATTGCCAAACCTTTTCTTCCAATTTTTCCCCTCCTTCCCTCCATCCTCTCCCACCCCCCCTCCTCTCCCCATTGGCTGGTTGACCAATACATGTTAAGTATGTTAAAATATAAATTAAATACAATATAAGCATACATGTCCTAAGAGTTATTTTGCTGTACAAAAAGAATCAGAGTTTGAAACAGTGTACTATTAGCCTATGAAGGAAATCAAAAATGCAGGTGGACAAAAATATAGGGATAGGGAATTCTATGTAATGGTTCATAGTCATCTTCCAGAGTCAAACCTAATTTAAAGGTCAAACATTTTTCATAGTATATGACACTCCAAATTCTATCTTTTCTTTTCTTTTTTGGTGATCAACAAATTATGTTCATGTGTAAAATCTCTTTATACAAATTAATATGTAAAATTGAAATTAAATAGCCCAGTAATTTAAATAGAAAACACCACAAAATATTTGCTTCAGTTAGATATTTATTTGAAATAGATATTAAAAACCTGCATGAATTTTCTATTTTGTTTAAATTTTAAGGCTTCAAAATACTTTAATAATGAAATAGTGAACTTTAATCATAATTTAAAAAAGTTTTTGCCATGGGAAAGCTTATACTTTTTTTTATATTTTTGCTTTTGCATCTCATTGCCATTCAATTGCAAACTCCAATACAAATTTAATTAAAAAAAAAAAAAAGCTGCTTAAAGCAGTTCAACTTATTGCCTTTGACAGGTCCATACTAGATATTTAATTCTCTAGAAGTGTCCTTAATATTACTTAACCTCATTGACTTTCTTAATAGATTTATGTTTTGCTTATTTGGTGCTTTTGTTTAGCTGTGTCAAGCTACTTTTAAGTTCAATTTACTGTTTGTTGTGATGAATTTTCTGCTTGTTATTAAACATAGATAACCTGAATAGACAACCAATTTCAAGATTTTAAATTTTATTGTTATTCTGTATTCTAGAAAAGCTTATGAGAGATTCCTGCCATTTATTGGAAGTTCCCACTAGTGTGTCCTGTTTTAGAATAGATCAAGTAACTATCTTTCTGAGCACCAATGTGCAAGAATGATGTTGCATTTAATTAAAATGGTTGAAAAACCATGAAAATATGAAAAATCCATTTTTGAAACTAGTAATTCCCCAGTGGATAAATACTAATTTCAAGACTAACACATTTTAGTTTATCATAAATTATAGATTATAAAATTCTTTTCATTTTTTTACCCAGAGCAGATATATGTATATAGTCTTTATGTACATATATTTTTCTCATTATGCAAACATCTTCAAACTTATGCAAAACAGCAGCAATAAAAGTTAAGTGAGAAAAATATAAAGTACATTCAAGAAACCCCAACATGTTTTCCTTTTTTATTTATCTAGAAATATATCTTTTTCTCCGATTCTCCAAAACCATAATTACCATGGAAACTAAATAGCAAATTAAACTGAAATAACAGGGTTTATGATGTGCACAATAAGAAGGAACATCCCACAATTCAAATAGAATTATAACAATTGCACAGTACATCTGCATATAATCTAAAGTTGAATCTTTTCATTTGAATTAGGCTATATTTACACTCCAAATATCATTGGAGAATTAAGGCAATTATCAAGTAAAACAAAACATTGTTACTTTAATTATCTAGAGATTTAAAGAAAAACTGTAATTTATCTTAAATTACCAAGATAATTGTCTCAATTATTCACCTTGATTCTTGTGTATTTGACCAGAATTAATGCATTAGCCTTGTTTCACTGCAAGTTTAATAAAATGCAGAGACCTTTTAAAGGGAAGCCTAGATTATAAATCTTCAAAATAAAATGTATTTTTCCTTAAAGCTCCCTTTATTTCTTAAAAGCCATAGAATATAGCTACCTACACAAAAGCTTCATAAAAACCATCTCTTATAAAATATGTTGTTCAACCATTTAAAGGCTACTTTTATAACCAATATTTCTTAAGGTATTCCAAACCTGTTTTGGTTGCCATTTCCAGGACACTGTAAGCTCCTTGAGTACAGGCTTTAATTTTTTAATTAATTATTATTATTATTTTTTGCCTCTGTGTTACCAGAGTCCAGCCCAGTGTCTGGTACCTATCAATAGTTAAATAAACGCTTATTGATTGAACCTCTGCTGAATTACATCAGAAGGATCCCTTCTGGGTTCACTGGATCTCTCCTTTATGGAGGCACAGATGAGCTGTCAAGCTCATGTTAAAGGGTCCCAAACTGATACTACTTGAAGATGTTAAGAATGTATCTCAACTTCTTTTAAACATTGCAACAAAAACAGAAGCTCCACAAGCTGTTGAACTACCTTGACAAAACCATCCTACTTTTGTTCTCATCTTATGGTTTCCTCTTGAAAAGAACTATTTCTACGTCTCATGTTCTGGCATCTTTCAAAACTATTTAGTTTCTTTCTATATCACCTTGGAGACTGCATGGATTTTTCAGTCTTGAGTGTCAGAGGAAACAATGTAAAGTAGTAGCAATTTACTGATGTAGCAGCTCTGATTTTATGGAGTGTTTTCAGATTTACTTGTTGCTGCTGCTTAAGTATTATTTTTCTGTTAAGTCTGATTCTTCATATGAGGTTTTCTTGACAAAGATATTGAGAGTGATTTGCCTTTTCCTTTTCTGGCATTTTATATTTAAGGACACTGAGGTTTCAAACTGGGTTAGATTACTTGCCTAGGTTCCCATAACTAGTAACTTGGTCTTTCTAACTGCAAACCAGGTGCTTTGCTGTGCCACCTATCTGCTCTATTTACTTTATAGATGCTTTTTCAAAATAAACTTTATAAGTAAACATTCTTGTTCATTTTTTGGGAGATCAAACTGAGGCTCAAAGACACTACTTAACATGCCTCTGGTCCTACAGTGAACGATGATAAAGATGGGATTGAGACCCATCTCTCTCCTGACATTCAATCATCATACTTTCCATTCCATCATGTTGCTTCACAAACTTTATATATTTCCTAAGATCATAAGATGAAGCTGGTTGTAATTAAATCTTGTGGGTTTGGGTTGATCCTCAGTTGGCTTAGAATTTCCCAGTATATTCCGTTTCTGTTTACCACAGCTTTAGCGAATCTGGCCAATTCTAACTTTTCTTGACAAGAAAAAAATATTGGGTTTTTACTCTATGAGGATAGGGAGCCAAAAGTGAGACAGTTCTTGACCCCAAGGAGCTTATATTCTACTAGGAAAATGTAACATAAACACCAATATAAGCCAATATAAAGTACATGCAAAGTGGTTCCAAGAGGTAGTGCTGTGTTGCTTTCATTGTATTTAGAAGAAAGTTAAGAATTCTAAGAGGTGGAATTGAGGAGGTAGTAACCTCCCTAGGTGCTACCACCTAAGCAAAGGATTGAAGATGGGAGTTGGAATTCTAGAAGAACTTTGGTCTAAAGGATGCATCCAGTTTGATTTTAGATTCTGCTAATGAGAGTTTTAAGGTCACTTTCCAAGTATTACTGACCTAAGATAAAAATAACAATAACAATAATAATAATAATAATAGCTAGCAATTATGTCACTTTAAACTTTACAAGTATTTTGCAAGTACCATCTAGTTTTTAGCCTTACAACAGTCCTGAGAGGTAATTTATCATTATAATATATATATAATATATTATCATATATTATATATATATAAATATATATATTTACATAGTAATAATGTATTCAGTACATTTGAAATGCTGTTTCTCTTAAAAATCAGATCACTGAAGAACAGGGAAATCAGACAAGGCATTAAAACATAATTTAATGAAACTTTTAACAATATTATCAATATTATATTATATCATTATTATATTATATTATATCATTATAGGAAACCGAGACTCAGAGAAGTAAAATGATTTGGCCAGAGTCACACAGCTGATATGTTATCTGAGGCAGGATTCAAACTCAGGTCTTCCAGATGACAAATCCACTTTGAGGTTAATGCAATGTGACACCTTAGATCCACTTACTAGCAACAATAACGCTTTTGAGATGCCCTAAACATGGCCCAGAATCCTCAGAATCTTTGGGTAGAAGTAGACAGAAACTTGAGATTTGATGTTAATAAGATGCTAACTCTATAAAGAATAGAATAATCTTGAATTCATGCCTATAGACTAGAATGAGATGGGATGTCAAATCTAATGCTAGAAGAGACCTCAGAGGCAAACTAGTTTAGTCTCTTCATCATATATATAAGGAAACTGAGTCCCAGGGGAATTAAAAATTCGAACCTATTTCCTGTGATCTCAGATTCAGTTCTTGTCCCACTGGACCATGCGATTTCCTTCTCCTGAGCTATCCTAAGTGAAGCTACTGTTTTGACTTTATTAGGTTTCAAGTTAGCCTATGCTTTACATTTTCTCCCAACTAACTCATTTCTGTCTTTCCAAATTCTTAAACATAAAAATGAATTGCTTTTATACTTTATCTAGGTATATTCAATGGTCTTAAAATCATCTTAATGATTAACATGATTATTGTATTTTCTAGCATATGATGTACCTTTCAAAGTTACAAATGCTGTTTTTTAATGTGGATCTTTAGTGTTGAACTTAGATTTTTTTGGTAATTACATTTAGTTATACAGTAAATTCTATGATTCTCTGAATATAAAAAATGCCTATAACTTTCAAATCAGCATGAAAGTTATCATTGTAAACATTGAAAATTCATATGTAACAACATTTTAAAAATTCTGGTATACTTGTATACTTTTAGAGGTGAGTATAGTGTGATCAATGAATAATTATTTGTAATGACTTTCTTTTTATCTCATCTTTAAGGATATTGACCCTAAGTCACTTAACCTATGCCTCAGTTTCCTCATCTGGAAAATGAATTGGAAAAGGAAATAGAAAAAAATTCCAGTATCTTTGTCAAAGAAATGCCAGATGGGGTCATAAGGAGTCAGACATGGCTGAAATGACTAAACAATAACAATAACACTGAATAAAAGAAAACTTTAAGCCTTCCCCTTGCTTCTGAAATAGATAACTCATAGACTTACACAATAGGTAAAAGTTGAAGGGATTTTACACATAATCTTGTCCACTCTCCTATTTTTCCAGATAAAGCAAAAACCACAGAGAAGTTAAATGACCCATTACAGGTCACACAACTGTAACTATTTCATTTTTAATAACAGAAACAAGCAGTCTGAAATACATTTCCAACAACAGTGAAATAACATAAAAGAAATAAACAAAATACCACTCTCCCTCCAAGAAAGGGCATCGTGATTAAAAGCAGAGAAAATCTTCTTTTAATTCTATATTTTATAGATAACATCAGACATATTAATAGAACAAATCTGACTGAAAGGCATTTTATTTTCTTCCTTCAAACAGCTGAAATTGATTGAAAGTTGAAAATATATAGTTCTTAATTATTTTCCATTAATGAACTTACACCAACAGCTCCATTTGGCTTTTAATATTCATTTTTGCAGAGGTACTTGGACTGACTAGAATTAATTGAGCAACATCTACTTTCCACTTTTTCACTGGTGATTTCAGGGCCCTTGAATCTCAAACAATTCTTTCCCATAGTGAATTTTACATAGTAATAATGTATTCAGTACATTTGAAATGCTGTTTCTCTTAAAAATCAGGTCACTGAAGAACAGGGAAATCAGACAAGGCATTAAAACAAATTTAATGAAACTTTCAACAACTGAAACTGGCAGGACACAAAGCTCGGCAGCAAGAATCGTGGTTCAAACTGCTTATTAAGATCATCTCCTGCTGAGCGCTTTGCGTCTCATCCTGGCTTTTCTAGCCTCTACTGTCATGTTTTTGTTAGGTACTTTTAACACATTCCTCTTTGCTTGGAAAGGAGGAAAGAACAATCTAAACTGCCCCAAATTGTGTGGTTTTTTTTCAACTGCACAATAACAATCTTATTGGTTTAAATAAGAAAATGCTTGGCACTGTGATAGCAGTGTTCATCTGAAGTTTTCTAAGTATTTTACAAACAAATAGCTATTTTCCCCCTCTATTTTATAAACAAGGTACTCTGCATACGGGATATTTAATAAGATCCTGGATCAATGTGTGGATGCTGTAGAAGTAGAAATCACAAGACCCAATGACTGATTAGATTTGGGGACTGAGAGAAAATGGGAAGTTCCAGACAACTTTAAGGTCATGAAGCTGGGTGACTGGAGGGAAGGTGATACTCTCCAAAAAAACCCCAGTAAAGTTAGGGCTGTTAGGTACAAGTGTCACAAGAGTCTATGTAGGACTTTTGAGACATGCTGTATAGATCTGGAAGATTCATCTACATAGAGATGATGTTTATATTCTGATGAATGGCTGATGAGGTCACCTAGAGTCTGTATAGGGAGAAAGAGCCAAACAGAACTTTGGGGATTCACTCTTAGTTAAGGAGTTTTGTATGGAAGTATAATCCAGTTTATAAATAAGATTGAGAAGTAATGGTTAGGCAAGTGAATAGAGAATCAAGAAAGAGCTCAGCTATGAATATTCAGACAAGAGGGAATATTCAGGAAGAGAGGCTGTCAACAATTCTTGATCTATTTCCTTAATTTCTGTGATGTTTCACTCTAATGATTTTCCTTTTCTCCCTCCACCCCACTATTTTTGTCTTTTCTGGCTCCTTATCTTCCTTTAAAATCTATTAGAGATGGGTGTCTCAATAGTGTCACTTGACTCTTTTCTTCTTTCCTCTCTCCTTTTATAACCCCCCCTGCTTCTATACAGATGACTCTCAAATCAATCTCTCTCAGCTAGACATCTCCTCTCAGCTGTATATTTACTTGCTGGATAGCTCCATCTAGATATCATGTTCTTTAAATTCATGTCCAAAACTGAACTAGTTATCTTCTCTGTCTACCCCCACTAAAAAACCAAAAAACCCTTCCTGTATAAGTTTTTTTCTTCCTTGTTTATTTTGATGTCTTTATTCTCACAGATTCTCAAGCACGTGTCTTTGGGGTCTTCCTCCAATTTTTTATATTCAGCACCTTTTATATCCTGGCAGTTAATTATCTAGTCTTGTGCATTTACCTTTCACATTATATATTTTATCTACCTTCTTGCTTTCATTTTTCCAAACCATTTGAAAAGAACCCTGTTTTGGATTTTTTTTTTTTTTTTGCCTCCAGTCTCTTTTCCTCCAATTTATTGATTACAACACTATTTGAATAATCTTCCTAATATATCATTCTTTTTACATTACTTCCTTAGTGAAAAATCTTCAGTGACTTCCATTGCCAACTAAGAAGGAAAGAGAAAAGAGCTGGAGGAAGAGGGGAAGGGAGGGAGAATAAGGGGGAAGGAATGACAGAAATGAGTAAGTAACAAAAGAAAGGAGCAAGAAAAGAACTTTTTAATATGCATTTATTAAGTTCCTACTATGTGTCAAGCACTATGCTAAGCCCTTTTGATCTCATTTGATCATTACAACAATGAGGAAGGTATGACTTAGTCCCATTTTACAGTTGAAGAAACTAGGGCAAACAAGATTAAGTGATTTGCATTGGGTCACATGGCCAAATTGGAAGGCAGGTATTCCTGACTCGGGTTCTTTATCACTCTATCCACTGTTCCAGAGTCAGCTTCAAACTACCCTTTTAATCCTATCTCATATTATTTCCCTTCACATACTATAAATTCCTGCCAATCTCAATGTCTCTCCATTAATTTCATCCTGCCCACTACAATCTCCATGTCTTTGCTCATGTTGTCTATATTCCTAGGATGAATTTAATCTCTTTCCACCCTTATTTCTGTTGAAGTCCCTCCTTTCCTTCAAGATCCAACACAACTGATACCTCTTTTCTCCACAAAGGTTTCCCTGACTCTTTTGACTAAGAGTCTCCCAGCACATTTCCTTTACTTTGAGCTTATGCTGTCCTTTGTATTATAGTTTTTTCATACATGCTTTTTCAACTCTCTTATATTAACTTCATGTATGTATGTGTTTTTTTCTCTTGAAAAGAGTATATTATTTTTTTCCAATTACATGTAAAGAAGTTTTCAGCTTTCATTTAAAAATACATTTTGAGTTCTAAAATTTTTCTCCCTCCCTCCTTCTCCTTCCCTCCCTCCCCAAGATAGCAATCAATTTGATATAAGTTATACATGTGCTTTCATGTAAACATATCTCCACATTAATCATGTCGTGAAAGAAGAAACAGGAAAAGGGAAAAGCCACCAAAAAAACCCCAAAAAAACAAAAAGTAAAAACAGTATGCTTTGATCTGCATTGAGACAGCATAATGTCTTTTCTGAAAAGTTCCTTCTACATCAGAAGTCTTTTGGAATTGTCTTGGATTATTGTATTGCTGAGAAGAGCAAAGTCAGTCATAGCTGAGCAATGCACAATATTACTATTATTATGTACAATGTTCTCCTGGATTTGCACACTTTACTCAGAATTATTTCATGTCTTTCCAGGTTTTTCTGAAATCTGCTTGTTTTTTTTTTCTCTTTTTTATAGCACAATAGTATTCTATTACAGTCATATAACACAACTTGTTTAGCCATTCTCCAATTAATGGGCACCTCCTCATTTTCCAGTTCTTTCCCAACACATAAAGAGCTGCCATTTTTGTACATGTAGGTCCTTTTACTTTTTTTTTTTTAAACAATATTTTTTAAATGCACTCCTAGTAGTGGTGTTGCTGGATCAAAGGCTAGCACAATTTGATTGCCCTTTAGATATCTTTCCAAATTGCTTTCCAGAATAGCTGGATCAGTTCACAACTCCATAAACAATGGATTAGTGTCCCAATTTTCCTACATCTTCTCCAACATTTATCATTTTTCTTTTCTGTCATATTAACCAATTTGGTAGGTATGAAAGGATAACTCAAAATTCTTTTAATTTGCATTTCTCTAGTCAAGTGATTTAGAACACTTTTATATGATTTTATAGAGATTGAATTTCTTCATTTGAAAACTGCCTGTTCATATCCTTAAACCATTTATCAATTGGGGAATGACTTGTATTTTTATAAATTTGATTCAATTGTTTATATTATTTGAGAAATGAGAATATCTGCTGCAAAAAAAATACTTTTTAGCTTTCCTTCTATTCTTGGCTGCATTGGTTTTGTTTGTGCAAATTCTTAATTTAATCCAATCATAATTATCCACTTTATATTTCATAATGTTCCCTATATCTTGTTTGGTCACAAATTCTTCTCTTCTTCTTCTTTTTTTTTAAATAACAACTTTTTATTGACAAAACCCATGCCAGGGTAATTTTTTTTTACAACATTATCCCTTGCATTCACTTCTGTTCCGATTTTTTCCCCTCCTTCCCTTCACCCCCTCCCCTGGATGGCAAGCAGTCCTATATATGTTAAATATGTTGCAGTATATCCTAGATACAATATATGTTTGCAAATTCTTCTCTTCTCCATAGATCTAACAGGTAAACTGTTTCTTGTTTTTTCTAATTTGTTTTGATATCACCTTTTATGTTTAAATCATGTATCCATTTTGACTTTTTCTTGGAACATGGCGTGAGATGTTGATCTTTGCCTAGTTTCTGCTATATTATTTTACAATTTTCCCATCAATTTTTGTCAAATAAGTCTCTTTGGGTTTATCAAATAACAGATTAGAAAAGTCATTTACTACTGTGTCTTGCTGCCGGGCTTTGTTGATAATATGTAGAAATGATGATGATTTGTGTAAGTTTATGTGCAACTTTGCTAAAGTGGGCAATTATTTCAAGTAATTTTTAATTGACTAAGATTACCCAAAAATATCATCTATAAAAGGTGATAATTTTGTTTTCTCATTGCCTGTTCTAATTCCTTCAATTTCTTTTTCTTATTGCTAAATCTAACATTTCTAATATGATATTGAATAATACCAATGATGATGGGCATCCTTATTTCACCCGTGGGTTTTACTGGAAAGACTTCTAGTTTAACCCCCTTACAGATAATCCTTATTGATGGCTTTTGATAGATACTATATCATTTTAAGGAAAGCTCTTTTTATTCTTATGCTTTTTAAAAAGGAATGGATGCCGTATTTTGTCAAAAGCTTTTTCTGCATCTGAGATATTAATTTGGTTATTGATAGTCTATTATGCTGATAATTTCTCCAATATTGAATTAGTCCTGCATGCTTGGCATAAACTCCACCTGGCCATAGTGTTTTATCCTAGTAAAAATTGCTTTAACCTCTTTGTTAATATTTTATTTATAAATTTAAAAATTGCATCAATATTCATTAGGGAAATGGGTCTTTAATTTTGTTTTGACTTTTCCTGGTTTAGATATCAGCATCATATTTGTGTCATAAAAGGAAATTTGGTAGGACTCCTTTTTTTCCAAATATTTTTTATTGTATTTTCCAAATAATTTATATAATATTAGAATTGTTCTTAAAATAGTTGGTAGAATTTATTTGTAAATCTACCTAGTCCTGGTGATATTTTTAGGGAGTTTACTGATGACTTCAATTTCTTTTTTCTAAAATGGGATTATTTAAGTACTGTATTTCCTCATCTGTTAATTGGGAAATTTATACTTTTGTAAATATTTATTCATTTAATTTAGATTGTCAAATTTGTTGGCATACAGTTGGACAAATAGTTCCTAATTATTGCTTTAATTTTCTTATTATTCATTATGAATTCACTCTTTTCATTTTTGATATTGGTAATTTAGTTTTCTTTTTAAAATCAAATTAGCCAAAGGTATATCTATTTTAATTTTCTTTCCCCCCAATAAAACCAGTTCTTAGTTTTATTTATTAGTTCAATAGTTTTCTTACTTTCAAGTTTATTAATCTTACCTTTAATTTTTCCAATTTTCTAATTTGGTGTTTAATTAGGGATTTTTGCTTTGTTTTTTTTCTAGATTTTTTAATTGCATGTCCTAATCATTGATTTGATTTTTCTCTATTTTATTCATGTAAGGATTTAGAGATATGAAATTTTCTTGAAGTATTGCCATAGCTGCTTTCCATAAATGTTGCTATGTTGTATCATTGTCATTTTTTAATGAAATTGTTTCTATGATTTGTTTGATCCAATCATTTTTTAGAATTAGATGATTTAATTCCCTATTTTTAATCTATCTTTCTGTGGTCCTTTATTTAATGTAATTTTTATTGCATCATGATCTGAAAAGGATGCATTTCATATTTTTGCCTTTCTGCATTTGAGATTTTTTTTATGCCCTAATACATGGTCAATTTTTGTGTAGACGTAATGTGTCACTGAGAAAAATATGTATTTTTTGCTATCCCCATTCAGTTTTCTCCAGAAGTCTGTCATTTCTAACTTTTCTAAAATTCTATTCACCTTCTTATGTCTTTTGTGGTTGGATTTATCTAGTTCTGAGTTTGCTATCCACTTCCATTTTATAGGAAAGGTTATCCCATTCACATTCATAGTTAAGATTGCTTCGTATTTCCCTTCATCCTAGTTTCCCCATTTATGCTTTTCTCTCTTTCATCCTGTCTCTTCTTCATTAGTGTTTTGTTTCTAACCACCACCTTCCTCAATTTGCTGTCCCTTCTATCATCCCCCCTTTCCCCTCCCTTCCTCTACTTCCCTCTAGCATAAGGTAGATTTTATCCAAATGAACATGTTATTCACCTTTTGATCCAAACACAATTAGAGTAAGGTTCAAACAATGCTCACACCCCTTATTTCCTGAAATAGATCTTTCATAGCTCTTCATGTGATATAACTTATTCCATTCTACCTTCCCCCTTTACTCTTCTCCCAGTATGATCCTTTCTTTCATCCTTTTTTAAAAAATCATCACATCAAAGTCAAGTTATTATTCACACCTTCTAAGTATACTATTCTAACTGCCTTGACAGAGATATAGTTCTTAAGCATTATGAGTATCACATTCCCATTTAGGGACACAAACAGTTTAACTTTATTGAATGCCATGTTTTTGTTTTTGTTTTTCTTTCCTGTTTACCTTTTCATTCTTCTCAAGTCTTGAATTTTTATCAAATTTTCTGTTCTGTTCTGCTCTTTTCATCAGGAAAATTTGTAAGTTCCCTATTTCAGTGACTATCCATCTCTTACCCTAGAAGATTATGCTGAATTTTTCTGAATAGTTAATTCTTGGTTGTAATCCAAGGTCCTTTATATTCTGGAATATCATATTCCAAGTTCTCTGATCCTTTAATGTTGAAACTGCCAAGTCTTATGTAATTTGACATTTGAATTGCTGCTTGCAAGATTTTCTCTTTGACTTGAAAATTCTGGAATCTGTTTCAGGAGGTGATTAGTGGATTCTTTCAATGACTATTTTGCCTTCTGGTTCTAAGATATCAGGGTAGTTTTCCTTGATAATTTCTTGAAAGATGCTGTCCAATCTATCTGCCTCTGTCTCCATTGGTTTCTGTCTGTCTTTCTCTCCCTCCCTCCCTTCTCTCTCTCTAGCTTTTAGGTAGTCCAATTATTCCTAAATCAGCTCTTCTGGATCTATTTTCCAGGTCAGTTCTTTTTACACTGAGCTATTTTAGATTCTCTTTTTTTTATTCTTTTGTTCTTGTTTGACTGATTCTTTATGTATCATTTAATCATTCACTTCTACTTGCCCAATTTTAATTTTTAAGTATTTTTGGTAGCTGGTTTTTAAATTTACTTTTCCATTTGGCCAATTTCTTCAGTCAGTTTTTGTGTTTTTTCAAGCTGCTATTTCATAATTTTCTTGCATAATTCTTCTTTCCCCTATTTTTCTTCTACCTTTCATACTTGATTTATAAAATCTTTTTTTTAGCATTTCCAAGAGAGCTTTTGGGGCTTGAAACAAGTTCATATTCCCCTTTCAGTTTTTGCATGAAGTAATTTTGACACCATTGTTCTCTTCTCAGTTTGAATTTAGATCTTCCCTGTTATAGTAGCTTTCTATGATCGGGGTTCTTTTTTTTTTTTTTGCTCATTTTAAAAGCTTGCTCTCAGCTCTTTAGATATAGGGCCACTGTCCCAAACTTCTGGGGATTCAGGACCTGGCCACTGGTTTTCTTCTGCTCTGGGGCTGGCAGCTTACCCTCTGTCCGAGGGTGACCTGGCCTAGTTGCTCCTGTTGTACCCTAGGTTCTGGAATTGGTACTTTGTTTGCTGCACTAGGGCTAGAGACCTTACAGATGACTTGCTTCACCACTGGCCTGCTGAACCAGGACCTCAAGAGTCTCACATGTTGATCTCTGCTATGGCTAAGAGCCTCACATTGGGTTCCACTCCCCTTTTACCTAGGTGAGATGAACCTTTCCTGAAGTCCTTCTAAGTTATCTTGGGCTGGAGAATTGTTTCATTCTGTCTTTTTGTTTCTGAGGGAAACTGGGAATATTTCAGACAACTTCCTGGCTTTTCTTTATTATCTTGGCTCTGCCTATTATAAACTTCTTTTGAGGATTATTTGGGTCTTTCTCATCCTTTTATTCCTAGTCCCTGACACAGTTTATTATATAGAAAAATCAATATTTATTTTGTTTTATTTTCCTGTTACTGTAGGATGCAAGCACTATTCACTCACTCATGTTAAGTCTTATTCCTTATCCCTCAGCTTCCATGTCTAATGGGCTAATACTGCCTCTACAGCAGAGGTTCCTAGACCTTAGTATTGTGGTACCCTTGTTCAGAATAATATATTTTAAAGATTTCAAAGGTAACCAGTTGTATTAAAATACAGTTGTGGACATATTAAAGAAACAAACTTACAGATACTCAAGTTATGAATTTCTGATTTGCAATATCTTTTGAGAGCTGTGTGTTGTGTATAGTAGAGAGAGCACTGGTTTAGAGTCAGGTGAGACTTGCCCATTTCCAACACTTATTGGCTGTATGTTCATGGGCAAATCATTTAATTTTTTGAGCCTCAGTTTCCCTACTTATAAAATAGGAGTATAGTGGGGTGGGGAAGAGAGAGAGAGAAACAAACACAGAAAAACGGAGAGAGAGAGAGAGAGAGAGAGAGAGAGAGAGAGAGAGAGAGAGAGAGAAAGAGAGAGAGAGACCACATAGATGACAGAGAGAGAAATAGAGAAAAACAGAGACAGATTGAGAGGGGAATGGAGGAAAAAAAAGGAAAGAGAAGGGAGAGAAAGGGGGAGAGGGAGAGAAGGAGAAAAACAGAGACAGATGCACACACACACACACACACACACTCACAGAGCAAAGGAGAGAAAGGGTAGGGAGAGAGCCAATCTTAAGAGTAAGGAAAATCTGAGCTCAGTTTTCACCTGTGTTAATTACAAAACGAGTCACTTAGCTGCTCAGTGGCCCTGGCAATTCCAAGACTATAACGTGCAGTACAAATACCAATCTGCTATGATGGAGGGAATTTCCTTTCAAGGCGTTTCATACATGAGTGAAATTGCAGGTATGCAAACAATGGATATAGTAATGTCAAGTCACCTGGTTCATGGAGTGTGAGGGTTAAATAACTGAATCACCATGCAAATGTTAGCCATTATTATTATTATTCTCTTTAGCACCCATGCCTTCCTTTCAATTGCCAAGGTCACAGCCACAATATAGGCTGGTATTACTATCCATTGGACACCAGCAATGCTTTTCTAATTTTTCTTCCTGTCTATTTTCCTTCTATAGAATGCATCCTTCAATTGCTCTCTCCTCCATTCAAAACCCTTCAATGGCTCTCTCTTTCTCCTCCCCCAACTCCACACCTAGTGACTCTTCCTCTGATATTTAAGTTTAGCATGAACTTACCTTTATAATTTTACTTCACACTATCCTATTTATGTACTTTACAATTCAGACAAAAGGACTGTAATTCCTATAGGAAGCTCTATGGTGTGCTGGGCAGGATTTGGGATGAGAGGACCTGAGGTTTAATCCAGTCTATTACTTGCTACCTTTCTGACTTTGGGAAAGGTACCTAACCTCTCTGGACCTCACTTTACTCATTTGTAAAATGAGTGTTGGATAAGATTCTCTTTAATATCCCTTTCAATCCTAAATCTATGAGCCAGTGTCATATTCTTCTACTTTCCTATATTTGTTCATGCTATTCTCTACATATGAGAAACCTTTCCTTCCAACCTTGTCAAAATCCATCTTTTAAGATCCAGTTCAAATGCCACCATCTTCAATGATGCCATCCCTAATTCCCTCAGCCAGAAATAGTATTTTCCAGCTCAGACTTCACTTAACACTTTTTGTTTTACTTTTATGTACATATCATTTTCTATTTTATTATAATTATTTGTATATATGTAAATACAAACATATAAATATATGTTTATATAAATATGTTATATATCTTGTCCCTCTACTAGATAAGCTTCTTTGAGGACAGAGATTCCAATAAGCCCAAATTCAACAAATGTTTCTTAACATTTGAATATTGAAACATTCAATAAATATTTATGTAGAATGCTGTTATAGATATAGAGAAAAGCAGAAAGATTAAGTATGAGCCTTGATGATATTCCCAATCTAGCAGACACTGTTTTATATATGCTTGTATTTCCAATGATAGTTAACACAATGTTCTACACATATAAGTGATTAATAACTGTGTTAAGTTTATTTAAAAACACTGGGAAAAGAAAAATTGGGTAAGTAACTGGATATATTTGTTTGCTAAGAGATCACAAATATCCACAGTATCTGTTTACACTGAACACAAAGTATATGTTTCAAATGTTATTTGTTCTTTTGAGGATAAATGTCAATTTTTTTTTTTTTTTTTTTTTTGCAGATGAGTACCCTACTGATTTACTCTTTGTTTGTTTTACTCAAGAACTGAAAAGATTTCACCTTCTTTGCTAACATCATTATTTACCACCTTTCCCTCTGCTATCTCCTTTATTATATTGTTATGAGGCATTTTATGGGTTAGTATCTTCTTAAAACTATGGCTCATGAGCCCCCACCCATGTTTATTTTTTCAAAGTTATGCTGATATGATACATTTGTTAAATCAAAATACATTTAATCAACAACGTAACAAATTAAGTAACAAGAAAAGATGCCTTCAAACGCAAAGGGGTATATTTTTTTCACAGCTTATCATATTTCCAGTGGGGTGTGCATATAGCAGGAAACACTTATGACCAAGGAAGAAACCTGGATATGCATATATGAAGAAGCATTCACACAGGGATATATGTGGTTAAGCAAATAATGTATGACTTGCAACTCATACCTCCAGTGCTGCAGAGCCAATGATGTTTTTGATGATGACATAATGCTGCTCTCTACTGGGCTCTGTGCCTTTGCTCATTGCTAGATATTATCTTGCCCCTGCTGGTTCCTTGTTGCAATGCTTGCAGATTTGCAATGTTTGCTGATCTGCATTCTTGTTACCATTTGTTAGTCTTCGGCTATTCTCCTTTTTTTGCCTATTTGCTATTTTCTGCTACCATATGCTGGCTGGGGTTAAGCTCCTTTAGTCTGACTTGTTCTGGGACATGAAAATATTACAGCTGCACACAGCTAGGCAGTCAGCAAAAAACATCAGAATGGATTATGTCTTTGTTTTTTTGATTTTTGACTGACTGACTCTTTTGTTGTTACTCAAATTGCCAGGTTCAACCAAGTATTTGACTTGGGTTTAAGAAATACCTTTTAACTCATGTCAGATCCATGATTATCAGTCTGCATTCCCTCAACAATTTGGGGGACTTTGCCCACCCCCAGAATTGGAAAGGAGCTGTGTGGTTATGATGATGCTTTCCTTAGCTCCCACCTTTCTCCTGTGGTTGCCAAACAAAACATTCTGGGGGCAAGAACAAAAGAGATGGTAGAAGTCTCAGGGCTATTGCCTAGCTCTTTTGTTCTTAACTTCTACCTTTATTATGCATTCCTGCCAATAATTCTGACCTTTGTTCACCATTCCCACTAAGTAATCTGCTGACCTACCTACATACATTGTTACAAGCTCTGGCAACTGAAAATCTGCATGATATTAAGCTAGTCATTGATGTTCTTTGGACCTCAGTTTTTTCATCTACAAGTTGAGGGGTTTGGACTAGATGATCTCAGAGACCTTTCTAGTTCTAAATTTGGGATCCTGTGATCTAGAAAAGTGGCATTTGCACAAGAGGAAATAATGAGCTAAAAGTCTAGTGAGCATGGTCAACCACAAAGGAGACTTTTCTCTTGTAAGGTTAATAACTATGAATGTAGAAGCAAATAATATATATTCTATTCTCTCATCTATCTATCCAGAGACTGTGAGTTAATGGGAATGAAGTACATACCTATAACACTAGTTTTTTGTTTTTCATGTGGGAAAGCGGAAGATACCCCTATAACACTTGTTTTTTTTTTTTTTTGTTTGTTTGTTTTTCAGATGGTAGACACTTATGACATAGACAAATTCTGAGCAGGGAATGGTTTCCACCAATATAGGCTGGCACCTACTCTGCAATTTAAGAGAGTTTTAGAGAGTCTTTGAAACAATCATCATTTATATGACTTCCCTAGGGTCATAGAGCCCCTATGTATTAGGTCCAGGACTGAAAATTAGGTCCTTTCGATACCAAGGCGAACTCTCTGATTCACTGTGCTATGTTACCTCTAAGAAATGAAGCAGTGAGCTTGAGTAAATTCAAGTGACCAGGTGTTGCTCAAATAAATTACTAATTATTCTCCTAGAATAAAACTATTGTTGTACTTTGGTGTTAAATATGACCCTGTGGGCAGCTATATAAAGGTCAAAACAGCATCTGGTATTGATACTCAAAAATTGTAAATGTGCTAGAAGGTACCCTGAGAATCTTCTAGACCTAAGATTCTTTTATTAAACAAATTTATTCTCCTTCCCTAGCTGCCATATTAAAATAGTTTAGGCTGAAGATTTTTTTAAAGGGTGGAACCAATAAGATATAAGATATTGTAACTTAATATTCATAAATGCTAATTCACCCAGAAAATAAAAAAAAAACACCACCTTTGTTTTCCAGTGAACTGATAGAGGAGATTAGTTGTCAAAAGTGAGATGAATATCTCATTTACCACTAGAAGAATAACAATCCAAAGCATACATCATACTGATACCTCCTTAGTGACTATTCAGTCCTTTCTATACTAAAATTTTATCTCATCTGGATATGTTAGAATCTTATAGATTAATATTGATATTAATATCTGCTACAGTAACATCTTCAGCCTGGATTGTTGGGTTATGTAAAAACAGAGTTAACATTAGTATTTGACTACATTATCATGAATTAATTTTCATTGAATGAACAAAAAATATGGAAAATCATAGTTTGAATTCTTTAAAATTAAAATTTAATACATTATCATCAATTAGTTTTTAAGATGAATGAACAAAAATATGGGAAATCATAGTTTGAATTCTTTAAAATTAAAATTTAATATTTTAGTTTATGAAAAATGTGTATTGCATATTCAATTTAAAATGCATACCTATCTTCATTTTCTTTTATCTTTATTTGGGCTTGATAGGCTTGTCTTACTGTTTCATCATATGCATTTGGATTGGTCCATGGTGTTTTTCCATTAGCTTGAAGTTTGGCAAGATCATTTCGAAGTCTTTCATTTTCATACTCCAGTTTGTTAATAGAAGCTGTGTACCTCGCATGTTCCTTGTTACAGTAATCTACATTCTGAGGATGGAAATAAAATATTAGATGATTTTTATTACTATTTTTATTAGGTTAAGTATATTGGTAAGTAAATATCAACCCAATTCGTAACTGATTTTACTCTTGCATGCCATCTGAAGACTTTATTCCCCATTTTCCTCCAGAGCATATGTATAATAGAGAATGACAGCTTACCACTTATTTTCCTTCCAGGACAAAGATGTTGCCTATGTTACCTATGTAAATATTTATTTACTATGTGAATTCATATAACATTCATATAACATGAGAATGATGGGCACAAAGTCTTATAGATTGCTAATTGTAAAGTTATGTTCATTTTAACCAGGTTCTTAATGTAGTAAGATACTCCTTTAATTCCTTAATTGATTCTCTAACTCACTCTTCATAGCTGGTGCTTCCTAGGCAGTCATTCCCAGAATACCTCAGTTTATACTTTACCAAAAAAAAAAAAAAAAATAGGTCATTTACCATGAGGCTTCTTTTTTTGACCTTTTCTACATTTCACAATGCCTTGACATTATCCTCTATTCCTTTCCTTCTGGCCCTTCTTGCCAACACCAACATTCTCAATTTCCTCCTTTCCAATCTTCTTGAGCAGATTGTTCACAGAATCATCTCATTGATTTTTTCACCATCTATTAGTTCCCTTTTCATTAACTACAAATAAGCCTAAATCCTTCCCTTGACCCTGGATCTTGGGAGGCTCCAGTAAGATAACAAATATAAAGCATTTTGTAAACCTATACAAGCTGTTATTAGTTTATAGTCATAAGGCCTGATGTTGACTTCTTTCCCTGAGCTTTCAATTGCACTCCAGTTGAATTCAAATATTATTTAAAGTGCAACACAAAGAGAGGTATGCTGACAAATGTTTAATAACAACCAGGTTTTGCAAAGTGTGTGTGTGAGGTGGGATTTGGGTGGGGAAGGGGAGGGGAGGCATAAACAGGGATACAGTTATACATTTTAAAGTTTAATCTGCATTAGTATTTTTTAAAGTCTAGACAATCAACAAATCAATAAACCAAGTCTAGATTTGGAGCAATTCAAAGCTAGTTCTAGCACACCCTTGCCTCAAGCTAACATTCTGCCTTTTTCAAATAAGCTTTTAGTAAAAGTTGTTTACATTTGTCATCTATATACAATTCCTCTTCACTCTCATTCATTTTTCATCTCTCTGTAGTCTGGTTTCTATCCTTATCAGATAACTGAAACTGCTCTCTTTCAAATTAGCAATGATTTCTTAACTGCCAAAAAGCTATTAGCATTTTCTCAGTCCTCATCCTTCTTGACCTCTCTGCAGCATTTAATACAATTGTCTACCTACTGTTATTTTGTACATTCTTTTTTCTTTTGGTCATCCTCCTACCCTCTGACCTGTCCTTCTCTTTCTCCTTTGATGGATCATCAAGCACAATATATTCATTAACTGTGAATGCTCTCCATGAGTCCTCTTCTTTTTTTACACCCTTTCTCAGGTAACTTCATCACCTTCCATGAATTTGATTAACATCTCTGTGTGGATGAGTTCAAGATCTGTATATCTAACCTCATTACTCTCCTTAGCTCTAATCCTGCAAAACCTTCTATCTATTGATTATGTCAAACCTTATGTCCCATATGTCAAACTATAATCAAAATTGAACTCATCTTTCCCCCTTAAACATATTATTCTTTTAAACTTGTATCTATAAAGGACACTAGCATTCCCCTAGTCAATTTCATAAACTCAGTGTCACTCTGGATTCATTGGAATTTCCCTTATTCCACAAATCCAATCAGTTGCCAAATCTTATTGTGTCTACCCTTACTATTCCTCTCAAATCTTCCTAGTGCTTTCCATTCACAATAACAGTCATCATCATTAGTTCAGGCTCTCATCACTTTTCATCTGGAACATAATTACAGCTTCCTACTTGGTTTCCCGACCTAGTCTTCTTTTCAAATCATCTGCACACAACTGTTAGAATCTTTTTTTCTTAAAGTAAAGATATTATTAGATTACTTCTCTATTCAATAAACACTATGGCTCCCTATTATCTCTAAAATGATGAAACTCTTTTAACTTGTCCCTAGCATCTTTTTCTAGTTTATTTATGTCTATGGCACTGAGAACAGTGCCTATAGCACATAGTAATAAATGCTTCTGATTTCCTTCTACACTTTGAACAATTCAGCTAAATTGACCTTTTCACAGAATAACATCTTGTACATGACAGTCTATCTCCCATCTCCATGCCTCTACAAAGGCTTGTCCACTGCCTAAGAATCCAATAGTTTTTCTAACTCTATTCAAGTACTGACCTTTGACCTTTTCTCCTATAAATGATTTTGTATCTATTTTGTACATGTATAGAATGTAAGGTCTTTGTGGATAAGAACTCCCCTCACTTTATATTTTCTGTATTTCCATCAACTAAAATAAGTGTCTAGTATAAAACAGCTTAATACACGTCTGTTGATTGGTTTATTAAATACATACTAAAACAGTAAAATTTAGTATATTCATATAGTTCTCAGGATCTGTAATAAGATAGACTTGAATTAAGATGAGTTTAAATGTTTACATGTTCCATATTCCATTAATGCACACATGAAAAATTCTTGTTTTTTAAGCTAAAGGAAGAAACTCTATACATCATTCAATTCAACTTCCCCCTTCCCATTTTCTATATCTGGAAATTGAGACCCAGAGATGTTAAGTGATTTCCTTTAAATGATGTAGTTAACTACTGTCAAAACTGGGATTAGAACTTGGTTCTGGTCTGGCTTTGTAGATTCTCCATTATATCACTATCAGCCATCTGTTTTTTTGTAACTCCAGACACTTTAGTATAATATATATTTAGGGCCTTTCATGAGGTTTCTATTTTAGTAGAAAAAATGTAAATAAAGTTCTTTTAGTCCTTTTTGGAAGCTTTAGGTTTTTGTAATCCAGTCTATAAGAAATGGAATAATTCATTTCACTAAGATTAAAGTAAAGATTAACATGAACATACCAATGTTCTTTTTTGGGGGGTGAAATTCTGTAAGTTTAGGCTAAATTTAAAATAGCAGTTCTCAAATTTTTGGATCCCAGACTCCCAAAGAGCTTGTTTATGTGGATTATTATCTACTGATATTTAAGTTAGAAATTATATATTATTATAAAAATACTTTTGATTTCATGGATCCTTTGAAGGGGTCTTGGGAACACCATGAGAACCACTAGTTGAGAATATCTTTTTTCCAAATATAAATTTTGAGACCCACCTTCAAATAATCACTGATGTGGGAAAGGCAAGGTCAAAGAGACAGTAAGGAACAAAGCTAGGATTCCAACACAAGCCTTCTGACTCTCCATTGTTTCACAGAAACAATCATTCTATTCCTTTAAGAGCCTTTAATTAAACATTGTTATATATCTAATACATGTGATAGAATTTTTTGGGGGGAGTAAAACACTAATAAGCTTATCTACAATATAATATAATAGGGTTACGTTCAGTATACAAATAATTATTAAATTGATTAGGAATAAAGGGGCAACCAGGATCCAGCATTACTTGGAGAGACCCAGAGAAAGTAGAAAAGGTCTGTTTTGAATTATTATATTTTATTTGTTTATAAGTACATCTAAATATTATCAGTTGTGAAACAACATAGACAAATACCAGTAAAATATATTCAATTTAAAATTTTATGGGGTTTTCTTTGTTTTCTTTCATAGAGGCCTTATACTCTTCTACTACAATTGTTGTATAATGAGTAACTTAAGGGAATTCAGAAAATGTTTAATTAGCTTTCTATTTCCATCTGAAGTAAATTAACCATGAGGGTTCTCTCTAAGCTGAAACTATTCTGAAAAATGAATAATTTGGGGGAGTTTATATACTTCCATGCTTAGGAAATTTTCTTTGATGGAAAGGAAATTTTACTAAAAGAATTACTTGTAATCATGGGATTCAAACTTTTAGGATCTTAGTCCATTGTTTGATTTATCAAGATCAGAAATTAATAAAATTTAAGTGTATCAGTATGTAGCAGTCCTGGGACACCGAGGATAGGGATGAATCAACTAACAAAGGTGGCAAGAATATAGTCTTATGTATACAGTGTTAACAAAAGAAGAATACAAAGAAAAGAAGAACATATGAAACAAAGGTGGAACTGTAAGAATCATTTAAATACAGAATTCATGATACAGGGACATTAACTCAGATCAGAATTCATTTCTCTTCATTTATGTATTTGATCTATTGAATTGATTTTTTCAAAAAAGGTAGATGGGAGAAGCTGGGCCAAGAGAAGTGCCAGAAAACTTGGAAAAATGCATCCACAACTATTCTGAAGGACTTACGATGAAAAATCCTATCTATACCCAGAGAAAGAACTGGTTGTATCCTATCATTCTCTCTCTTTTTTAACTTAATTTTTCTTGAGGATTATTATTTTCATTAGGGCAGGAAAGCTAGTTTTTTTCATAAGTGGTTTCTTAATTGTGAGTGGAGATGATAAAGGAGAGAACCTAGAACTCAAAAAATTTAAAAACAAATGTAA
Organism: Antechinus flavipes; assembly: GCF_016432865.1. Classification (NCBI taxonomy): domain Eukaryota; kingdom Metazoa; phylum Chordata; class Mammalia; order Dasyuromorphia; family Dasyuridae; genus Antechinus; species Antechinus flavipes. The sequence goes on along the minus strand of NC_067400.1, from coordinate 486,875,865 downwards.
ACAAAATTGTTTTGAATGTAATTGGGAAAAATATTAAATAAAAAAAGAAAAATGCTGAGAGTAGATTAAACTGATTTTGGTGGGGTTAGGACTCACAGTAAGCCTTCTCTTTTCTGTTTGCAGTTGTTTGTAGGACATGTTCATTCTGATTTCTTAAAGTGGCAATACTTTCAATTGATGGGGCCAAAACTTTTAACAAAATTTGTCCTTCATAAAGAATTTTGTATTGAAAAATGAGAATGTCCTGCAAAAGACTAATTGTACTTTCCAATATTAATTTGTATAGCACTTTTTGATCTACTGCTGAAAGAATAAATCTATGACTGTTTGATCTTAGTCTTTATTATGGTAACTAAGAATGGTGATTGCAGTGATGAGTAAAAATCAGAGTTTTCCCAATGTTTAAAGAGTAAGACAGGAAATGTATTATAGAAGGCCATCCAATACCACTTAAAGCTGAAAAAGAATGGTCACCCCTCTTTTACTTGAGGATGAAAACTGACGGGATGCACAATGTCACTTGAAGCAGTCCATTCCACTTTTAGATAACTCCTAGTTCTCTGCCCTCTGGGCAGAATAAATCTCAACGTTTTCTAAATGACTTCTCTTCTCCAGACTAAACATCTCCAGTTCCTTTAACCAAACCTCAAAGTGGACCATGACATCAGAGATAGATGATGCCATGACATGTAAATGAATTGGATTTAAGTGAGGGGGGCTGTGCAAGGTCACCCTCCAGAGCCACTGAAAGTCCAGTGGCAAGATATAGATTCAAGATGTCTGGAGATAGCTGACATGCTTTTTAAATTGTGGAATCCAACAGTAGGAACACAACCCTCTCTCTATATTCTTATTGTTCCTAGAAACTATGGTCTTTTAATGCAGCCTAAGATGTCATTAGCTTATTTGGCTTCCATATCACATGTTGACTTATGTTGAGTCTGTAGATTACTAAAATCTCTCTTGTCCAATCACATGTCCAGTTTGTGCTTGTGAAGTTGATTTCTTTAATCTAAGTATAAAACTTCACCTAATTCTATTTAATTCAAGGCACTAATTTGTCAAAACTTTTTAGAATCCTAATTTTGTCTATTATTCCCATCCCAGCTCTAGTTTTGGGTCATTTGTAATTTTCATAAATACTATATACTACCCAAGATCATATATATGATGCATCAAAAAAACATCCAAAGTCATACTCTGACCTTATGTTTGTGGTGGTTCTGCCAGTAGAACACAAGCTTTGGTAAGTTCTAGCATGCTGGAGTGATTTTCATTAGGATTCCAGCAACTAATTGTTATCTGCTACTTGAGGAACAGATCAGCTGTGGCTAAATAGAAGGATGAACTCACTGATTATCTTTGGAGAATCAAATAAAAGAACTGACAGGCTTAAATTTTGCTGTCTGGCCAAAGGCAACTAGAGACTTCATTTCCTGGTATACATAGTCACCTCATTCTCATGATTAGCATAAGTAAAAAAAAAATATGATAAATATAACAGCATCTTACACACCAACATATGAGGAAACAAAAATATTCCTCAAAGAATTACTCTATTCTAAATCAGTGATGCAATAAAAACATTGCATGAAAGTCACTGAGTATTAAATATGATTCAAAGTGAGCATGAGATAGATAATAGGAAAATATGGCTCAGAATCAAGAAACAAAAGAAAACAGAAGTATGTGGACCATAAAGAAGTCTTAACTTTATAAATAACATTTTCTTTAAGAAAGGCAGTGTTGGGGCAGTTAAGTATATAGGGGCAACACAGTAGATAGGAGCTGAATTCAAATCCAGCCTCACCACCCCCTCACCCAAAACCATGCACAATGCAGCAGAGTATGATGGAGGATAGCTTGATGGATGTGTTGTCAGGTGTTTTTGACACTTAATACCTAAGTGATACTGGACAAGTCAAACTTCTGTCCGATGCCTTTGCTTTCTGATCTGTGAAATGAGGATAAGAGAACCTTCCTTTTAGGGATGTTGTATCAAATGAGATAATATGAATAAGACTCTATGTATTTTTTTAAACTAAATTCTAAATTCTCTTTTTCCTCTTATCCCTTCCACGCCAGTTGAGAAGGCAAGAAAAACAAAACCTGTTACAAATAAAGTCACAGAAAACAAATTCTTGCATTATCCAAGAAAAAAAAGGAAATATGGCTTAGAGATTGACTATATCTATCTTAAAATGGCAAAAGGACTGGTTACAATATAGGAATTATTTTTCAATTGGTCATCTCTATATACAGACCCTCAATTTATTGGAAAGGATCAAAATTAATTTCAAATTAAAAGATTAAAAAGATATGGAGTATAATTAAACAAACATTATTAATGACAGGAAAATGAATAAAGGGGCAGATATTGACATGCACTATCACCATTTACAGTAGAAATTTAATTGATAAAAAGAAACAGCCGCAATGAGGAGGCCAAAATAGCCTAGGAAATCAAACACATGGATGAGGGGTTGGAAGGCACTCATCATTTTACAGATAAGGAACTGAGGTCTAGAAGAACTGAAGTGACTTGCTCTAGATCAAATAGGTGGTAAGGAGCAGAAACAGTATTTAAACAAAGTTCTTTTGGCTTCAAAATCAGTTCCCTACAAGGACAATAGACTTACAAATATTACTTAATTTAAAAAACTTTTACAGATAAGGGCGATAGAAGATTATAAGCAATGTTGCTTCATAAAACCAAAATAAGTGGAATAAGGAAGAATGAATTGGTCAAAAGCTTATTAGCCCAATACACAAGACATTATCTCAAGAGCATTTAAAGACAAAATTGGAAGCAATCCAATAGGCAGACCAAAAAGAAAAAAGGAAGAACTAATCTATAACAAAACATTTTTTTTATTGGTTACAAGGGAACTATCATGTTTGGACATTAACATTACCATCTTTGATGTGCCTGAATGAAGATTTAAAGATTAAAAAATAGTTGGACTTGATCAAGTCTACACTGGGAGATCTGTGCTAGAGATCATCCCATTTAGAATCAAACTTTAAGAATTATTAAATTTGTATTACACTTAAGGCTAAAGGATCTAAATTAAAAGGGGCAAAATGTCCCTGACCTCAAAGAGTTTATATTCTTAAGTGGAATCAGAATACAATATCTATTTTAAAGGGAAGAATTAAATGATTAGGAAAAAACATGATTAAAGCAGTTGGCAATATGTCTCCTTTATTACCAAAGTAAAATATTTCAACAGAATGGGATATATATGTATATATGTATGCTGTGGGCATCTTTGAAGAAAATAAAGAGAAAGGAAGAGGTCAGGTTTTCACAAATTATATTCTATAACAGACCATATATTCACAGTTATAAACTGATTAATAAAGATACAGAGGATACCCAAGTTCCACTGTTTATTGTTCATAGACTATTAAAAGCATTTGAACTGGTAAAGGAAAATCCAACCTAAAAGGTTCTCTTTCAACAAGATTCCTTGTATATGTAAAAATTGAGACAACTTTGTTCTGATTATCAAGCAAAACAGAAAAAAGGGAAACATGCTCCATGCTCATCAGAAGAGGATAGCCAGCACAGAATCCAAATAGAAGGTTCCCTGTAATGAGGCTGTTCCTATTTGCAGATGACATTGTGCTATTTGTATGAAGCCTTTAATAATAATCATGATCCTTTAATTGTTTGGCCTACCAACTCATGCAAGAAAAACTAAATGAATGAGGATTGTGTATTGTCCAGATTATAATATGCAAATATATATAAGTAGCGCCCTGAATAATTCATATGTATAATACACATATATCATATATTTTATCCTTAGAAGTATTAATATACTTTTAAACTTTGTTAAGCTTTACATTAATGCTTATGCTTTGATAAGTTTAAAACTGCACTAAGATTTTAGGGACATAATTTATATGTATATATGTGTTTTTGTTTACATATATATGCTTATCATTGTATACATATATATGCATGTACATACCTTAAGAGATGCATATGCATGTTAAATATTGGACAAATGCTGCAGATTGAATGAGAATAATCAAGAATTATGCAAAAGGAAATGAGAAGGTTGGATTGCATCTGGAAAATCATATCATACTTTCATTGACCCCCAAATCTCAATATAATTTTAACATTAGTATTCTTCTAATCATGGTGTATTCCTGTGATTTATATAAATAACAATCTCCACAGAATCAAAGTTGTGTGTATTCCAAAGGGCAACTGAGAAATATGTGGTAGGCATAAATAGACTACAAATATTAGCAGTGATTAATTGCATACAAGAAACAATATAAAAGATATCATATCAAAGATATGTGATATAGAATATTTTTCTATAGAATAGAAATAATAGAAATATTATAGAATGGAAAATATTAGAAAATCGAATAGAAAATGAATAGAATAGAATAGAAAAATATATGGAATTTCTGATAGGTATTGAATCAGGTATCTAATTGGTATTTACTCTAATATCTAAATAATGTTAAGACATTGAAAGAATATTCCCTTGCAAATTAGGGAGAGCCTCAGCTCTATAATTAGATTTATGGGAGAGCATAAACAGGAGCTATATAGGATGAGAAAAATGGTGGAGATTTAGGTCTGCATCATTGGAGAGAATATCTAGAACCTTGAGATTATAAATCCATTGACTACTATGACAAAATCATAGAATTAGAGTTTAAAGGTACTTTAGAAATCCCATGATTCAGTAACCATATTTTGCTGATGAGAAATTTGAGATCCAAAGGGATTAAACAAGGGCACACAATAAGTATCAGGTGTAATTAGAACCTCTAATTCCAAATCTGGTAGTCTTTCCATAATATGTTGCCTCAAAGTAGTGAAGTACACATGAAAATTTATTTCTTTTTCTTTGAGAATATAATTGGTCTATACTTAGAATTTCTTATTCTTGCTCCTGAATTGTTCTCTAGTTTTTAAAAAAACTTTATATTTGCAAACTAGATTAAAATCATCTGAAAATATACAGAAACAAACAGATCAGTATTTCTGAAGAATTATTGTATAAATTCATAGACTTTTTTTTTTTTTTTTTGTATTTCATTACAGTAAAAATTCTGCAAAGTAGCTTTTCATGCAGAGTTAGTACCCAAATAATTTTCGGATGATTTCTTTAAAATGGTAAGGAAATATCTTTGTTCTAGAAATGCCAAAAATGATTTGGTATTTATTAATTAGGAATAACTGGGGAGAAGACCAGTTTGAATAAGTGAAGCAAATAAAATTCAAACTTTAAAGAAAGAGAAATGTAACTTTATTTCTGATAAAATGGCACCTAGCAAATGTCCATTTAGGATTGGTTCTAATGAATGATTTGTAATTGGCATTACAAACATATTTATATCAATTATTAGCATGGAAATATATGTGTTTAGCAGAAATAAATGTGCTTGAAAGCAGTTTATATTCTTGAATAGTTTAAGTTTGGCGTCTTGCCACACTATTAATTTGCTTAACAAACTTTATCATCAATGCAACAGTAAACCAACCTAGCAGAAGCTCAAATTCCTGCAAACTGTGAATTCAGTAGGATCTGATTTAATGAGTTTTTACTGTATCTTTCTTAACTAATGAAACTTAAGCGATAATAGCATTTTGTACAAATAGAGAAACATAGAAAAAGGATCCTGCTATGATGAACTTGATTCTGTGTGGATTATCTGCCAAGAGTGGAGAAGTAAAGCCAGTAGAATCTCTTTTTAAAGTAAAATTTGTGCACAACAGTCACAGATTGAACTATATGGCATTACTGATTCTATTATTTTTCTAAGCATCTCTCTGAAACATGAAGTAAAACTATTGAATAGTGACTATAGCTACATTGTCTATAGGGAAATGGGACTGCACTTAAGTATCTAGTGCCTTACAAATGTTCTATAAATTCCTGTATGATAGAGTGGGTATTTTTGACTCCTATTACTAAAGTGTAAATTTGCAAGATACTTGGTAGAATAGTTTTTTAAAGCTACTTAACATACATAGTTAAATAAAATTGGCCTACCTTAGCATCAGTAACTTCACTTGTCTAGAACCAGAAAAATATGACATAATTATTACCTTAATAATAGTCAACTATCACATATCTTAAATGACCTAAAAATAATTACAAAAGTATTTTGAGACTCATTTTTACAGGAGTTGAAATTCCCAACTATAATGTTTGATTTTTAGTATTTTTTATTTAGTATTTTCCATTTAATAATTCCAATTACTTCACAAAAGACTAAATATTAAATTGTATTATTTTTAACACAGAAAAGTACTTAAAGTATTGAAAACTTCTTTTCACCTATTTTTATTTGGAGATCCAAAAGAAATGAACTACAAAACTTTTTCTCTCAAGGAGTTTATAATCTCATTGGGAAGAGAAAACTTAGATGAATAATACAACAATAAATGGTATAATATAAATTATAATTATATGATATAGGAGGATATGAGACTTGATATCATTTTTACCCTAATCTTTTGAATGACATAAATAATGTCCCTCATTAATATTTTTATTTATATAATCTTAGTGTTAATATCAATCAATTAAGTCTATTCATTCTAAGTTCTGTCATAGGTATGGTGAGGTGACACAAAAGAATTATTTAACATGGTTTCCAAGGTCTCTACTCTTCAATCATGATAGGGGACAGAAATGGATATATGTAAAACAATTACTTAGAAAAAAATAAAAGATTGCATATAATTTAGTGCTAAATTATGTAATGTAGACTAACTCCTAGAGAAGTTCAGAGAAAGAAGAGATAGGTTATAGTAATCATCCTAGATTTTGTGGAGAAGATCATATTGGATACAGAAAAAGCTATACATGTACAGAACAATCAAAAGATCAATCTTAACTAAATCAAAAGGCATGTGTTTGATAATGGAGAAAAATAAGACTGGATGGGTTAGTTGAAGTCAGGTTCCTGTTTAGACTTTCTATAATAGACAAAAAGGATCTAGTATTGGATCTTGATAAGAGAGAACTGAAATGATATATTTTTAAGGAAGATTAATCTTGTAGGTAAAGACAAGAAAGGCTCAAGAAGGAAAGAGGTTATGAGCAAAGAAAACAGAGAGAGAGCTATTGTGGTAATTCAGCTGTAAACAATAAAGGTCTGAACTAGGTTGGTAGCAATATGGAAAAGAAAGCATCAATTTAATACTGTCTTGCATCTGTATAGTGTTTTATTGCTTGGAAAGCACTCACACATGCATTATTTCATTAACAACCATAATAGTTATGGAAAGCAGATGCAATGATCTTTATTTTACAAAACAGGAAACTGATAGTCAGAAAAGGTAAAAATGAGTGTGCCAAGGCCATACAGTTAGAATCCAGATCTCTTGATTCTTGAGCCCAGTGCTCTTTCCAGTTGGAAAAGTGAATCGGTTTAAGTAGGGAAAAAATTAGTTCTGCTAGGGCCCATGTTGTAATGTGGCAATGAACTTCCAATGGGAATGTTCCATTGACAAGATGGAGATGTGAATTTGGAATTTAATTGAAAGGTAAACATTGGAATCATAAGATTCTGGAATCACCTATAGAAGTGAAAGGTAAATATTGGAACCATAAGATTTTGGAGTCACCCATAGAGAATTGATCAATGGAACCTTGCCTGGATCTGAAGAAGGAAGTAAAGATAAGAAAAAGCAGACACTCAAGAATTAAGCCTTAATGCTTTGACATATATCTGATCTCATCTGATATTCATAAGAACCCCATCAGGTAGTGAGTCTTGGTGGGATACCCCTGGAGAAGAAGGAAGAGGAAACTAGAAAAGAGACAAAAGAATAATTGGAGAGTATTGGAGGAGTCTTGCTGAAGTGAAGTGTCATGGAAATTAAAGGTGGCAAGTTTTAAGAAATCAGTTTAAGACTAGTTGCTGTTATTGTGATGATAGTAGTATTTCCCAAGTGGATACACATTTTAAATACACATCTAAGGTGGTTCTTAAGAGTATTAATTAATAATCAATTGTTACTTATTAGAATACCATAAAAAAGATTGCAAATGAAAATTTCTCACTTTTATACCATAAAATGGCTTCCTTTATTGGGTTTCAAAATCAACAAAACCTTAGTAGTCAGCAATAAATGAAATAAAAGCATCCTGAGTTGACGTCTTTGCTGTAGAAACCTGAAAGGCTCAGAGCTCTGCAATTCTATTCTTGGACCAGAAATCAGTCCAGTCTTGGAAGAGAATAAGGAAGATGGAGGCAGGGAAGGTTTCTTTCCTCTCCTTGACTGAAAAACATGAATCCTCCAGCATATAAGGAAAAGTAAGCTCAATGAGGATTAAGACCCAAATGTGCAAGAGTATTTGCAACCTTAAGCATCTCTTCATAACTTATAACTCTGTAGAATGTTTATAGGCAGATATACATAATTACATTGAATAACTGCCATGAGTGTGGCACATTTAATAAATTACCAGATATCTTCCAGTCTCCAAATCTCCCATCATTCCTTTCAGATGTGTATTTTCAGATCTGACAGCTTTATATCTCATATCTGACAACTGAAACAAGATGAATATACTTGTTAAGGTTCTCCTGTTACGTTATGAACACATTTTCCCTTTGCCCTACTTTTACAATTTCACTGGCTCCCACCTTGCCTCCTTTTTTCCTGATTAATTCTATAATAAAAACTAAACATTCATAAGATTCTCTATTACTCTTCTAGTCTAAACTTTCTGTATGCCACCTCTCTTTTCTAATAGATGTGAATTATAGGAAAGCATGGAGATATGATGGAAAAGACAATGGATCTGGGATCAAAGGACAAAAGTCCAAATTCTGGTTTTGTTATTTATCAGCCAGGTGACTTAAGACCACCCATTCTCCCTCTCAGATCTGACATGAGAATGCTGGGCTCAATATCTAAGGTTTCTTTCTGCTTTAATCTTGTGACTTAACAAAGTCATCTTACCCTCATTCTCTTTTTGTCAATCTTGAACCCAACTACATTATTTCTAACTTCAAAGTTCACTGACTTTTGGCAAAACCCTACCATATAAAATTCTAAACTTCTGTTGTTCTGACCTTCCTTGCTTTCCTCGAGAATTTTCTCTCTTAATTTGAATTATTTTATTTTATAAGCTCTACTTTAGGACAACAATATTTTCCTACTGTATTTCTCTTAAATCTGTTTTTTAAATGAGGACATAATGATATCAGCTTCTGCGTTCCTTTCCACAGTGTTGTATCACTTTACTAAAATCCAGATCAAAGCAAATAATGTTTTATTTTTGTTTATAAAGAATGGTACTCTTGGTGATAATTTACTCTGTTATTAATTACCTGACCTTTTGTAAGTGTCTCAATTTCTTCTTTGGACTACCTCCTATTTTTGCAAATTCAGTAGAAAGATCCTTTTTAAGCTGCTGAATTTGGGGGGGGGAGAGTAGAAAAAGCTGAGTTTTCATTATGTAACTGAAAGGGGAATGAGAGGTTGAAAGGATTGCAATTTTAAGTAAACAACATTTGAAAATTATTTACTATAATATCAATAGTTAATTGTGGAATTTTAAAGTCGTCTTGTTTCCTTGAGCATCATTGTTTACCCATTGGGTATTCAATAAATCTTAACTAATTTTCACTTTTAAAATATTTTTAGCAAAAGAAGACAAAACACTCTAAAGAAGTGTAGGAGGAGCAGGAGCAAAGGAAGAAATCTAATAAAACAAATCTTATGATCGATTGGATTATTTTAAAAGTTAGAAGTTTTAATAAAAATAGACAAATCAAAATCAGCAAATCTTTGAACACAGCTACAGGATGTAAACAAAGAACTAATTATTGGAAAGTACTTCATATTAGTGAATTTAATTCAATTGTTTGTTTTTTATGTTCCAAGATTTTTTTTGATTGTATCTAGTATTACTTTCATATGACAGTGGCACAAATGGAATTATTAGTACAAAATTAAATGTCTTTATTAGTTAATAACAAATTCTAATATTTATGATGGAAGAGAATGACCTAGAGTGACCCTGCCATTTTGCATACCTGTTGTTTTGCTAACATTTTCTCTTTTATCTCTAACTCCATTTTTAACTGTCTTTCCAGAAGAGCAGCTTTCTTCATGACAGTTGCTATAGTGATCTCCTTCTGATGAAGCTCTTCTGTCAGGTCAGAGATTTCAGTCCTCATTCTTTCCTGCTCAGAGTTGGGGGACTGTTCTTCTTGATAAAGATTGTTTCTTATCTGCAGCTGATTTGTTCAAGAAAAGAAAAAATACAATGTCTCATGTTTGTGATTAAATGCATCACATTGATTTTCATGTTTCATGTCTAATAAATTAGATTTAAGAATACATTAAACAAAGTGCATATTTAAAAGAATTTAATTTCATTTTAAGATTCATTTATAAGTTATAATACACTAAGTGTCTAGGGTGTTAATCCCTTGCACAAAGATTTTTCATTCTAAACTAACTTTGCTCCTCACCCCATTTGCTCCTTCCTCATTTAGCCTGCATATTGTTTGCCCAGAACCTTTATACATAAGACCTAGGGACTCCTTGCAGTCCAGTCCTTGGTCCATCTGTTTTCTACTACTGTATTTTATATTCCAAATCACTGGACCAACATCTCTTTTGTCTGTAAATAGTCCAACTTCAAAAACCTCAACTATAGTGAGAGTAAGGGAAAAAATAAAAAGACTTTTTATCTCTGGGAAGGGATGGGAAGAAGGAAAGAAATATCAAGTTTTTATTCAGCTTGTCATGACAGGCACAGATTGTGTTAAGTGCTTTAAACCTATTATCTTTTTTTTTTTTTTTTATAAGGGGAGAGGTCCTACACAAAGAAGATAAATGATAAAAGCGGTGAAACCAGGGGGGGGGTGGATCAATTAATTAAACTTTATTATTCTCTTTGGGCTTGTGAAGGACATTGATACCTCTCCCCAGTAGATAATATAAAAGAGAAATAAATAAAACGCAGAAAAAGAAAAAGATTAAGAATAAAAAGCTCTCATGATACTTTCTTGCTGTTCATACAAGCTGTAAAAAAGGGCAGTGAAGAAAAGGTAGAGGACTAATTTTTACTATCTACTTCACTAGTAAAAATATTAAGTTTTATTGAATTTACCTTAGTATATTTGTTTTTTAAATTAAATGCTTAAGCTATAAAATGGAATGCAGTAGTATAAAAAGTACCATACTAATTATTCTCACAACATGAGAATAATTTCACAACATGAAAATTGTAAAGTAACCTCCTCTATATGGCAAAATTACCTTTTTTTTTTTTTTAATTTTTTTTGCTGAGGTAATTGGAGTTAAGTGACTTGCCCAGGGTCACACAGCTAGGAAGTGTTAAGTGTCTGAGATCAGATTTGAACTCAGGTCTTCCTGACTTCAGGGGTAGTCCTCTATCCACTGTGCCACCTAGCTGCCCCTAAAATTATTTTCTAAATAAGATTAATGTACTCATGTTGCAAATGACTTTAGATCTCATTAAAAATGCTTATTTCAGAATGAAATAACTTTGAGCATTTTGAGAATTGAAATTAGAAATAAAACACAACATAGAACTGTTTTTTTAAATTAGTTTAACTATGAAAGAATATAAATTCACTATTAGTTACTTTCATGGAAGATAGAATTATTTTTTAAAAATTTATTTGTTATCTTTCCTGCATATTATTGGATTATGTAGTATTTTCCAAGAGTGTAAAGGGATCTGATCATCATAATCTTTGTCTCAATAACAAATAGTGCTATAACAATAGAATCTTACATTACTCTAAGTTACATTTTCCTACTTAATTCCATGAAAGTAAGAATCAGATTAATAAATCAAAAAAATAATATCAATCAATCAATCAAGTATTTATCAAGAACTGGCTATGTGCCAAGCACTCTGCTGGGCATGGGGAATACAAGTATCTGATTTTGCTTATTTTGCCTTTACCAAATGAAATGTTAGGGTATACCAACAGTATTTTTTTATTTAATTCTTCTATATTTTTAAAAAATTAGCGAATTTGTTGACATTTTTTTAAGGAATCAAAACAATGTGGGAGCAGCTAGGTGGCACAGTGGATAGAGTACCCGCTCTGGAGTTAGGAGGACCTGAGTTCAAATATGACCTTAAACACATAATAGCTGTGTGATCCTGGGCAAGTCACTTAGTCCTGATTGATGCCCCTGACTCCCTAAAAAAAAAACCCTTACCAAATTGTATGTGACCCAAAGGGCAATGGAGAGTTATATGGTGGATGGAAATGGGTAGTGGTATATCACCAACAATGACTTTTACCAGAAAATAATATAAAAGATACTATTTAGGAGCTCAAAGGATCTGTCTTTTGGCTTTCAGGGAATCTCAGAAGCCCTTCAGTCAAATCTATATCCATAAAAATCAAATAAAATCAAATCAAGCAAATTGAGAGCCTGTCATGTCAAACCCAGAGTGCTATAGTTGGAAGAATTGGGACAATTTGCCTCCCTCCAATTTTACAATATTTCTCTCATCCTCTTGTATAGCTTAGCATTAATATTCACTAGAGTTTTTTTTTTTTTTTGAACCATGGGATGCAATAGAGCTCAGTTGAGAGAAACTGGATGACTTAGAAAGGCCCACAACAGAGTGTGCTAATCTTCTCCATTATTAGCTTAAATACTATTAGTCTTTAAGAGTCACTGTGCCTCTTGCACTCTGATGATGGGCACCCCTGCCTTTTGGGGAGGATGGTTTTCTGATAATAGACACATTATCTACCAAGCTTATGGCCAAAGGATAGTTGAAACTTCTAGAACTTGTGCTCCAGATTGAAGCATACTTTTTCTTCATTTTTTCTTTTCCTGTCTGTTTTTCTTTCACACCATGACTTATATAGAAATATGTTTTGTATGACAGTACACTTATAACTTATGTAAAATTGTGGGTGCTGAGGGGACAATAGGGAAGGAAAAAATTGAAACTCAAATTTGAAAAAATGTTTAAATTGTTTTTGCATATAATTAGGAAAAAATTAAATAATAAAAAAGAACCTCTGCTCCAATGTCAGAATCTTCAAGAAATCAATAAGGAGCCTAAAACAGGGACTTCAATGGAGGCCTAGTTCTGATAATGCTATATTTTTTCCAGTTATTTTTTTAACTGCCAATCAAAATCGTAAAACAAGTATATCATGCCTGAATCTTAGTACCAAATATCAGAGATTAAGCTTTTGTAAACCCTTGAGGAGAAGTCTATCCCTGTTTTATCAATCAATCAATCAATCAATCAATCAAGTATTTATCAAGAACTGGCTATGTGCCAAGCCCTCTGCTGGGCATGGGGAATACAAGTACAAAGGAGGAGACAATTCCTACTCTTCAGAAGAAAAACTACCTAACATTCTGAGTTTGGGGTGGGGCAAGAAGGAGCAGAGTAATGGGACAATATGCCCTAGTACAAACATATACAAAAGAACCATGAATCTAAATATATAAGGTAATCAACTAGTAAAGGCTTTAGCAACTGAGGGAATATAGAGAGAAATGGAGTCAGAGAAACAGAGAGAGATGTTTGTCTGGATCTCAGAGTACAGAACAAGAAGCAATGTACCATGAGGCAAGAAAGAAAGTTAATAATTACCCAAAGGGTAATAGAGAATGTCTATTCCCTAAATGGAAGCAAATCATCTCTGTATGAATGTTTCATGTCCTTGTCCCTTGTTTTTGCAGGAGACTATGGATATCCCTGAGCATTCTCTCTAAAGCTAAGGAATGAGTAGCTAAAGATGTGCTATGTCATTTTTCTGCATATACGAAAGAGACAAAGAAATGTTGGAAGCAGACACTTCATAGGCTATAATTTGAAGAAATATTGAAAATTGAAGGAAGAAATAAAAACAAGCTTCTTCCCTTTCAATGTGAGGGAGACAGACATCTTGACTTACCTTCAAAATTTCAACTAATTTTTCTTACCTTGTTCAATTCCTTTTCCTGATTTGCCTGGTCAGCTGTCAAGGAGAATAGCTCTTTCTTTTTTCTTTCTGGTTCTTTGAGGATGTGTGAATAAGATGGCTCAAGCCTTCAAATTAAAATAAAACAATGAATAAAAGTGAACAACTTGATTTGCTGTTACCATTATTATATTTGCTTCATAGTAGCCCATATCAGGGAGGTCACAATCTGTTGATTCATTGAAAGACTGTATTTAGTAACACTTTTGTATGGTAAATTCAGTAGTTCTTTGGAAACATTGCAATAGGATTTCAAACTCTAGAACATCCAGACCTCATTCACGAATAAAGTTTTTTAGATATACATAGTGCTTTCATGAACATAATCAGTATTTACAGGCAATAAAAAGATATTTCACTTATTCACATGTAGGTTGTTGAATACTTCATTGGGATGAGCTGTAAAGGGAAGAATTTAAAGTATGATCATAGGTGATGGATAGATGAGGAAACTGAGGTAAACAAGGTTAAATGACTTGTGGCCACAGTGCTACCATACATAGAGTGCCTGGAATTAGGAAGATTCCTCTTTGTGAGTTCAAATCTGATCTTAGACACTAGTTGTGAGACCCTGGATAAGTCACTTAACCCTGTTTACTTATCTTTCCTCAGTTATAAAATGATCTGGAGAAGGAACTAGGCAAGCTACTCTGCTATCTTTAACAAGAAACCCTCAAATAGGGTCATGAAGAGTTGACCAAGACTGAAAAATGACTGAATAAAAATTACTAAAACAACTTTTTACTGACTAAGAAACAGAATTGGAGGATCAGAGGAATAGGTTGGGTACACAATATACAGAAGTAAATGATCTTAATAATATAGCATTTGATAATTTCAAAGATTCAAGCCTTGGGAGCAAGAACTTACCATTTGGCAAAACTTTTGGGACAGTTGGGAAAAAATATGGCAGAAATTAGGTATAGACCAGTATCTCCAAAATAAGGTCAAAATGGGCAAATGATTTAGACATAAATGGTGATACCATAAGTAATTTAAGTGAGAAAAGAAAAGTTTGCCTGTCAAATTATATAGAGAGAAAAGTTTATGACCAAAAAAAAAAAAAAAAAAGATGGAACTATGGGAAGTAAAACAGATGATTCTGAGTACATGAAATAGAAAAAGTTTTGTATAAGCAAAACAAATGCAATCAAACTTAGAAGGCAGGCAAGAAATTTTACAAGTTTCTCTAATATAGGCCTTATTTTTAACTATATAGGGAAACTGAGCCAAATTTATTAAAATAAGACCTATTTTACAATTAATAAATTGTCAAAGAATACAGATAGTTCTCAGAAGAATCAAAACCAATGACATGAAAAAAATGTTCTAAATCACAAACAATTAGAGAAATGAAAATCAAAATAATTCTGAGACACCACCTCACACTAATCAAATTGACTAACATGACAAAAATGATAAATGACAAAAATTGGAGAAGATATGGGTAAACAGGTCACCCAAAGCCAATGTACTGTTGATAAAGTCTGTGAATTGGCCCAACTATTCTGGAAAATAATTTGAAATTATGTTGAAAAGATTTACAAAATTGTGCATATCCTTTGATCTAGCAATACTATTACTATGTCCATAATTGCAAAGAGATCCAAGAAAAAAGTTAAGACTTATATGTACAAAAATATTTATAGCAGATCTTTTCACAGTGATAAAAGATTGGAAAATGATTAACTGCAAAAGACAATGATCCAAGACAATTCCAAAAGGACCATGATAAAAAATGGTATCCACTTTAAGTGAGAGAAAATTAATAAATTTTGAGTGCAGAATGAAGTATACTTTTTTCACTTTATTTTTCCTGAGGATTTTTTTTTTTGTGTTGTCTTTTACAACATGACTAATATAGAAACATGTTTACATGATTTTACATGTATAATCAATATGATACTGTTTGCTTTTTCAAGGGATAGAAAGAGCAGGAAGGAGGGAAAGAATTTAGAACTCAAAATTTTAAAAAGTGCTAAAACATTTTAAATGTAATTCAGAAATAGTGAAACAAATGCATATTAAAAAGAAATAAAGAAAACTGAGGCCCCAAAGGATAATCTTGCCCACAGTCACATAAATAGAGCAAGAAGCCCAGTCTTCTATTAATCAATCAACAAACATTTATTAAACACCTGATGCATATATGGCACTATGCTAACAGCATTTAAACATACTATTTTATACAGTTAATTTAAAATAATATGTTAAAATATGTAAAACATGTAAAATATACAAATAATTTTTAGAATTTTAGCAGACTGAAAATACAAATATGTCTTCAAATTCTTTCATGAATGATAAATCTAAAATAAACTTTTAAAGGGAAAATCACTAACACTTTGAAATCAATGTCATAGTGTTGCTTACAAAATATATTTGAGAGCAGGATACCTTCCAAAAAACCTGGAAAGGTTTTTCCATGAGCTGCTGCAAAGTAAAATATGCCATGTACAAATTAACAGCAATGTTGTGGGAAGATCAGCTGTGAATGACTTTGTTATTCTTAGCAATACAATGATCCAAAACTACTCTGAAGGACTTATGATGAAAAGTGCTATCCATAACCAGAGAGTTGATGCTGTTTGAATACAAATTGAAGCATACTTAAAAATTTTTTTTCTTGAAGGCTTTCTTTTTTTTGGTGTTTGTTTTCTTTCACAAAACAACTATTATGGAAATGTTTTGCATGAATACACATGTATAACATATAAAATCCACTGCATTTTCAATGAGGTAGGGTGAGAAGGGAGGAAGGGAAAGAATCTGGAATTCAACAAATGTTAAAAATTGTTTTTACATATAACTGGGGGGAAATTTAAAAATACTAAATTTACAAAAGGTTAAAAATAAATAAATAAACATCACCAATTATCTCAATTTTTCCTAAAAAAAAAAAACCAATGTATTTGATTCCATGGTTAGAGATGATGCTGGAATGAATGACTATGATGTACATATAGGACACTAAATAAATGGATTATTTGATTGTTTGATAAATTACCATTATATAATTTGTTGCAAAAACTAAATAGCATTCCTTCTCTACTGGTAAATTGTCATTCTAGGACATCATTTTTACATCTTGCCATTTAATATTGAGGATAGCTCAGGGTTTGTCCAAGGAGCTATGGTTTATCAATAAGTTCATCTGTGTTTCAAAACTGTAAGTAAGACTGATCTTTACTATCTTTCTCATGGTATGTAAATTATAATGACTACCTCTATAATGTAATGTTGAACTTTCAGTAAAAATACCATTTTATCATGTAACTGTTATTCTTAAAAGCCTAACTTTGATCCAGGGTTAACTTTTTCAATTTGAGAAAAGACACTAATGAGAATCAAAATATCAGAGAAATGTTAAAATCAAGCAGTTAAATTACCTATTCATAAGTAAAAATATTTTATGATCTTTAGTTGTCCAAATTTCTCTGTATAACCTGGTATATCCACATAATTGTATGATTCTAAATAGGTAAAAAGCTAAGAGTTTTCAGTGTGACATGGCAAGGCAATGGATAGAGAAGCTGAAATCAAAATAGCATTCGTGAAATAAAGATTGGTAATTATAGGGTAGCAGGAATAAAATCTTTTTAAAATTGCTACTACTTAATCAACTTGCATACAAAAAGTAAAAAAAAAACCACACTAAAAAAAAGACCTTGAGATACTTTGTTTACTACATATGAAATGTGTGTTTACATACTATTCTAATGCTAAATCCAACATTTTAAATAAAGACTGAAGATTAAATAACCAACTATTAAATATATATATATGTAATATATATATATATATTTTTTGCTGAGGTAATTGGGGTTAAGTGATTTCCCCAGCTGAGACAATTGGGGTTAAGTGACTCGCACAACTAGGAAGTGTTAAGTATCTGAGACCAGATTTGAACTCAGTTCCTCTTGACTTCAGGGCTGGTGCTCTATCCACTGCACTACCTAGGTGCCCCCTATTAAATATATATATACAGATATATATATATATATATATATATATATATATATATATATATATTTAAATTACCAATATGGTATTATCTATAATATTATATATGGTATAACCTATAATATTAAATATATATTTAAATTGCCAATATAGTATTATCTATAAGCATATAAATTAGCAGATGGATTTTTTTTATTCTTACATCAAATAAATCCCAAAGAGACATACAAAAACTATGACTTTAATGATTCCCTCTAAAATAAATATTGAATTTAAAGAACATACCTTTTTGGATTGTCTTGAAAATTTTGGTACTCTCCTATTTTCAATAATTCTCTATGTAACTGTAATCGTTCCATTTCTATAACTCTCAAGAGATCATCACGTGACTGTAATTCATTTTTTACCTCTGAGAGTCCTGCTTCCATGGTCTAAATAGAAAATCAAAATGATTTAATGGTAATATTAAGATTTCATGATCTTGTGGAATACATTAAAATAATTTTATATTTCATAATCCACTTTTAAAAAATGAACTGTTAAGCATTTTTGTTAAATAAGAATCAAATTTTATAGAATTCTGTATCACTAAAGTTCTGGGATAAAAATCACAGAATTTTAGAGCTAGAGAGAACCTTAAAGATAATGTAGAACTATCCCATAATTTTAAAGATGATGAAATTGAGGATCAGAATATTTAAATTATTTGCACTCAGTCATATATTGATGACAGAGGAGTTTCTAAAAAACAGGTCTCCAGATTCATTAGTAAAGGCCTACATCATAAATCACAAAAGTCATGGAATTTTAGAGCTAGATTTTTGGAGATCTCTATTTTAAAGATAATTAAATTGAAGGCCAGCAACATTTAAATTATTTTAATAATAAAATCTTTTAAACAAATACTATGTTATTGTACATGGCAACAACAATATTATAAATGATCAATTCTGATGGACATGACTCTTTCTAACAATGAGATGATTAAGGCAGTTCCAATGATCATTTGATCATGAGAGCCATTTGCACCCAGAGAGAGGACTTTGGAACTGAATGTGGATCATAACGTTTAACATTCTCACTCTTTTTGTTCTGTTCATTTGCATTTTATTTTCTTTCTTTTTTTGATCTGATCTTTCTTGTGCAACAAGGTAATTGTAAAAATATGTTTACATATATTGGGTTTAACATATATTTTAACATGTATAACATATATTGGATTACTTGCCATCGAGGAGAGGTGGTAGGGGGAGGAAAGGGAAAATTTGGAATACAAGGTATGCAAAAATCAATGTTGAAAAATTATCCGCGCATATGTTTTGAAAATAAAAAGCTTTAATAATAAAAATACTATGCTAGAACTTTTGCCCATCACCTAATAGCCTCCTATGGAAAAGGACTTAATATATGTTTGGTGAATCAAATTTAACTGAAGTTGAATATGTAGAAGGGAAAGTTGCTAATAAGAGTCATTATGGATCCATCAAAAACAGGCCATGCCAAATTTACCTCATTTCCTTTTTTTTTTTTCAGGATTAATAGACTGGTAGATGAGGAAAATGTAATAGATATAATATATACCTAGGTTTTAGCAAGGCACTTAGTAAAGTCTTTTACAATAATCTTTAAGAAAAGATAGGGAAGATTTGGGGTAGATGGTAATATGGTTATGTGGATTTGAAAGAAGATGTAGGATGTAATTAAAATATTTTGAAGTTGAGCAAGATGTGGGAATGTTCTAAGGCAGAAAGAAAAGCACTAGAGTATATAGGAAAAAGTTGAAGGAGGAAAGGGGGAGGGGAAGATTTGGAATAGCTTCTGTGGGGAGTTAGAGAAGCAATTAGGGAAGACTAAATGGATTGGCTTGCTTCAATGAGAGAGCTCAGTTGAAGTTGGATAACATGAATTTATAATGTATCCATTAAGCAGTGTTATGTGACTTCTGGATACATACCACAGCATATATAGAATTAGAGGAAGACAGATGCTAGTAGGAATTTAAGGCTAAAGTTTGGCAAGAGATAAGGGGATTACAGAATGAGAGAGAAGGAATTAAGAACACAGAAGCAGCTTAACCTGACCTAAGTATATGTGGTCAAGATTGAGAAAGGAGGAAAGTTTAATCAGAGTAGAAGAAATATCTAAGAAAATACTAAGGGTCATTTGGGGATTCAAATGAGTTTATATATATATATGAATCTTCAAATTAAAGGGATATGTTAATATTGGTGATGATGATAATGATACCATCAACATGAAAGTAGATTATAGTGGAGTACTCCCAGGACTTGTCCTTTGTCCTCTAGTGTTCAACATGTTTATTAATGGATTAAGTTGAAAACATAGATGGCCTCAAATGTTTCTTAATCTGTGAACTGCCTTGAAGTTGGGAAGGATAGCCAATTTACTGGATGATAAAATTAGGATCCAAAAGCTCTAAAAAGGTTAGACATTGTGAACTATACCTAGTTATCAACACCTTAATAGGAATTCTTGTAAAGTTTTATATTTGGATGAAAAGAAATACAGACAATAGAGAATATTAGGGATAAATAATAGACCACATGAGAAAGGCCTGGGGATGAATTAAATAGACACATAGCAACGAGGATGTGACTATGTTTTATTAATATGACTAGTAATATAGTTAAAGTGAGGGATAAATGATTGACTCATTGACAAAGACGCAAGTTGAAAGCTACACCCAAGAAATATTAAAAATCTAGATGAAGTTTTTGTGCACATGGTAGCTTCAATCATTAGAACTTGTGAACTGGTTTGTTATTCAATAGAATGAAAAGTACTTGAGAATAGGGACTGGCTTTTCTTTTTTTTTTTAAGCCCCACCATCCAGTGTAGGCATTTAATAAGTACTTGTTGCATGGGTTTAGTTCCTAATCTTATTATATATTTCTATCCAAATGTTTTGTAAATACTTTAACAGAATCACTTCTGTTTTGTCTACTGTGATTTTCACCCACTTGTTCTCCACCATGCTTCCTTGCTTTGCTTCTTTTCTTTATATCTTGTAAATTTAAAATGCTACTATACTCTTATCTTTTATCTATCCTTTTCTATTCTTCCAGAGCTATATTTGAGTCATTCATCTCATTCTACCAAGTTGCAGTGATATATGTCAGATCAAATTTATTTCCTTGAATTAACAAAAAAAAAAAAAAAAAAACAATTGCCAGGGGAAAGAGGAGGAGAGTTACCTAAAAAAGACCAATGTAGATTTTCACAAGGAACTCACTGACCAATCAAAAATGTACGAAAAATAGAAGCAAGAATAAGTTAAATAAGTTTAGATTTGAAAAACCTCTGTATAGACTGAAGGAAAGAAAGCAGGGAAAACAATCAGGAAACTATTAAAGTACCACTTTAGAAGTGATGAGGGCCTAAAGTTGGATTATGGCCTTATAAATAGTGAAAATAATATGGATGTAAGATGGTGGGACAGAACTTGATACTGAGATTATGCCAAAGATACCAACACCTGGGTAACTGGGACGATGATGGTGACTTTGATAGAAATAGGAAAGTTTGGATGGATGAATTTTTGGGGAAAGAGAATGTAATAAAGTTAGTGACATATATTGCAATCCATTCATTCTTGATTATCCTGAATAATTTACTCTGTCATATCCCAAATAAAAATAAGTGAGGTTAAGACTCTTACAAAATCATTGCTTGGGAGCCAGAGCCCATTTATTCTCCAAGATATACCAGAGCCCCAAGGTGATCTGGGGATAAGGAATGGTGGGATTTTTTCAATTGCACTTTATGGGGCTGCTGCTATGAGGGTTCAGATCATTTTCTGGTTATACCTCTTTCCCCTCCATAATTGCCTCCAGGAAGCCAATACCTAGTAAAGAATGAGGGATGATAGGAAATTAAACCATGAAAAGAGGAGGTGAAGGAAGAGAGGACTGTGAGAAGATTATATTGTTTGTTTTTTTGTTTTTACTGAAGATAAGCCTCATGATTAGTCTAGACCCTTGGAAGGCAGGCCATAGTCCCATCTTTTTTTGAGACCACTGGGAACTTGCCCATAGTATAACAGGATATGTCAGAAGTGGAAATTAGAGTCTTTTTTTTTCTCTATCCACTAAGATATTATGTTGCTTCTCAAATCTAAGAAAGACAATAAAAACATATCATAGGAACTTGATATCAAGTTAAGTAGGGTTATAATGAGAGAGTAATTAGCTTCCCTAGATGAACTCAAGTCACTAGGTCCTGGTGAATAATTTGCTAGTGCTGAAAGAAGTGACTATCATGGCTTCAGAACCATGGTCAGTGTCATGGTAAAGATTATGAAGGATAGAAGCAGTATCTCAGATTTAGACAAGGGCAAAGGTCGCACTATTCAAAAAAGGGAGAAAAGATCATTTTGAAAATTAATGGTTAGTGACCTGGACTTCAATTCCTTTCAAATTTAAAAAAGTATTATGAAAAAGGATAGTTTTAATTTGTATTAGCTCTAGTGATAACATCTCCCCCTCTTTCTTCCTCCCTTTCTCTGTCTCTTTGTCTCTGTCTCTGTCTCCTCTTTCTCTTAATAGTTATTAGATTGATAATGAATGACCTCAGAATTATTTACCCAGGCTTAAGCAAAGATATGATAAATTATCTCATGCAATTTCAAGTTTGGCCGTCACAAATAAGAAAATGAGATATAAATTAGATGATAATATAATTAGGTAGATTCAAATAGTTGCACAGGTGGACTCAAAAAAGTGGTTTAATATAAAGTTGGAAGGCAGTCTCTAGAAGAGTGTGCTTAGGCTTCCCCTGCACTGCTTAATATTCCTATCTATGACTTAAAGCTAACAAGTATCACACTCACCAAATTGGGGACTAACACAATTGAGAGGTATCTCCAATATTTTGTATGATAAAATCAAGATAGAACATAAGAGCAAATCTAATGTTCTGAGTTTTAAAAGGGAAAATGTAGAGTTCCATATTTGGGTTCTAAAAACTAATCACAAGGGTAGAAATGACTAAACAAAAGTTTTTCTAAAAAAAATCTATGGCTTGAACCAGGAGAACATTGATCACAGTAGCAACAAGATTATATAATGATCAACTATGATGAATTTGGCTCTTCTCAATAATGCAGTGATTCAAGACAATTTCAGTTATTTGGGGATGGAAAATGCCATCTTCGTGAAGAGAGAACTATGGAGATTGAATGTTATTAAAGCATAGCATTTTTACCTTTTCTATTTGTTTTTTTCTTTTTTTCCTTTTGGTCTGATTTTTTTTTTTTTGCACAACATGACAAATATGGAAATATGTTTAAAAGGATTGCACAGATTTAACCTATTATCAGATTATGTTGTCTTGGGTAGAGAGAAGGTAAGATAGGGAGGGAGAAAAATTTGGAATACAAAATCTCACAAAAATTAATGTTGAAAAGTATATTGAGAAAAATAAAAGTTTTATTAAAATAAAAAAAAAAAGATCTGTGGCTTTTAGTATCCTGCAAACTCAATATGTGTCTGAATTGTGGCAGAAAAAAAGAGTAATTCTAATTCCAGTCATTTTTTTCAGTCCCATCTTCTGGAAATCTGGTTCTATCAGCGTCCTTTCTGATAAAGGCTACATTGCTATTGTTTAGTCTTGTCTGAATCCTTCATGATCCCATTTGGGATTTTCTAGATAGAGATACTAGAATTGTTTGTCATTTCCTTATCCAGCACATTTTAAAGATGAGGCAAACTAAGGACAAATGACTTGCCCAGGGTCACACAGCTGGTGTCAGAGTCTGAACTTAGGAAGATGAGTCTTCCTGATGCTAGGATTGGTACTCTATCTACTTACCACTTAGCTACCCTTAAGGGTATAATTGATATTATATCACAATATATAGTTTATTAAGATTTGTCTATAATATTATAGTGTATGTATATGTATATATATATGTAGATATGTAGATTTACATAGAAAATTATATTTGGCCTTGCCACAATCCTATGAATTATGTATTACTGGTATTGTTCTCCAATTTCATTTTGCCTCATATGCAAATTAAAACATTTGACTAAAGGTCCTTTACTTCTCCAATTCTAAACCCAATGACCTTCTGAATGAAAATTTCTTTCTCTGCTCAAACTACTTGCAAAGTCATTCCAGAAACATCATAACTCAGTCAAATCTGATCTTTCACTTACAAAGTTTTCCATGGGATTTTGTGATCAGCTTGATTATTTTAGGTATTTTGGATGTGCAGGTCATTAGATTACAGATTCAGAATTTGAAGAAACTTTAAAAGATCATGAGATTCTAAATTTATAGGCAGCTATAGGCAGTTCAGTGGATAGAGTACCAGGCCTATAATCAGGAAAACCTGAATTCAAATCCAGCCTCCAACACTGTGTGACCCTAGTCACTTAGCCTTTGTTTTATTTGCCTTATTTTCCCCAATTGTAATAACAGCCCGTTCTTTCTAGGATGTTGTGAGGATCAAATGAAATAATATCTGTAAAAACATTCAGCATAGTGCCTTGAACATAAAGTTGTTCAGTTGTGTCCAATCCACTGTGACCCTATTGGGGTGGTCTTGGCAAAGATACTGGATTGGTTTGCCATTTCCTTCTCCAGCTCATTTTTCTTAACATATGAGGAAACTGAGGCAAACAGGGTTAAATGACTTGTCCAGAGTCACACAACTAGTGAGTGTCTGAGGCCAGATTGGAACTTAAGAGATGATTCTTCCTCACTGCAGGGTCCATTCATTTCTCTTCCTTGCAAGAGATTTATCAAAGGCAGGACTCACAAGTATAGCCAGCAACCAGATTAAAATGCAATTAGGAAATATTTAACATCATAAATAAAAACATAATAAAGCACAGTGCTGATTAGTTTTATAAAGCAATATGTACCCAGCAGGGATTCTCTTTGTATTTCAGTTTCACAGCACTGATCCAGTACATGAAGGAGTCTCAAAGGCCTCAAAAATCCAGCACCCTCCATTTATAGTTGAGGGGCCCAGAAAGGTTATACTATTTGTCCAGGGTGACATAGATGGTAAACTGTACAACTGGGACTTGAGCCTAGGTCTTTCTGTTCAGAATCCAAGACTCTTTCCACTGAACCATGTGGCCCTAGATCTTGTAAATCACCCTATACTTGTTTGTCTCCAGTTCTTTCATGCAATTATCTACTGTTGACACCATAGTAGTGTGTGTGCAAGTGAGCAAACAATGAAAAAATTATTTTAAGTGAAGTATTTTGCACTTCTAATGACAAAGAAGCTCTAGTGTCCTGTTTGTTAAATCTTTTTAAACTGGCTGCTGGTTTGGAGTAAATGGCAGATGGGGGTAGGAATAAGTAGTAAAGAGAGAAAACCTAACTTGGATATCAGGGAAAAGAGGACCACAACAACAAAACAAATTGGGGGTCGCAGGATGGCCTGAGGTGAGAGAGAATACTGAGCAGATGGAAAGTTTCCATGAGAGAAAGCCAGACTCCCTTAGTACTTTGGGGGAGCTAGATAAAGTGAACCATTTTCATGAGGGTTTCCACTGCCACCAAAATGGAATTGTAAACTGGAAAGGGCAGCACCTTAGTGAAAAATTCCATCATTGCTGTTGCTCAGGGACATAGAAAGATTAGGAGTAGTTTTAATAGCCTGGGCAGTTTCCTCACTAAACAGGAATGAACCAGCTCACATGTCTGAGATAGAACCCTGAGAATTATCATATGGAGGGTCGTGAATAACCCTGTATGCATCATATGCTTACTATCATGGTAATCTCAGGACTGCTTATTTAAGCCTCTTCAAGGGGATCAAAGGCAAAGCAATCCACCGAATGTTGATCCCATCACCACCAGGGAAGAGAATGACTTCTCTTGTTTAGTGGACAGCTGGGCCTGAGAATGGGCATCCCCTGCCTATTTCTGTCAGACCAGCTTAATTACTAAAGAATTATCTATATGTGATATTGTTTGCATAGGAGGCTTGTGGGAGTGGGGTAAGGGTGATAGTAGACATTCTGGCTTCCATAACGGGGCATTTGCTTACTATTTTTGGTGGCCTGAATGTATAGTATAGAGAAATTAAACCAGTTGAAGAAGTGTCTATTTTATCTGTTGCTAATTGAATTTTCTAGTTCATTGAAGGTGCTCATGGGTGTACACTGTTATGGAGTGTTTGGTCCTTTTCAGGTTACAAGACCAAACTGTCTTCATGTCTAGCTTCATTTCCCTCCACAACATACAATACTGGGCTCTTTGGCTGCAGGTAACTGGCAGAGGGGCCAACTTGGAAGAGGATAACTCCTATTTTGGAATTTTCAACAACAAAGCATTTTTATGGGCCTGTGGTAATTTTGGGGGTGAACTATCTTTTAATTCCTTAAAAGCCTTTTCCATGGCAAAAATTCAACAACTAAAACATCAAATGCCAAAGATTTGTAAGGCATATTGTTAGGGCTGAAAATCAACAGATAAAATGAAGTCCATAATTTCCAAAAATTATTACAGATTTTTTGTAACCCTGTACTTTACCTCTACTCATAGGCTTTCTTTTTCTTTCACAATTCTATTCATACCAACCCTCTATTCTCAATCATGACACCTATATTTTCTAGGAACTCTTTAGTTCCTTATGCACAAGTTTATGTAAACAGGAAGTTCAGGTTCAGATGCTGGAGAATGGTTTTGACCAAAGCATGTAAGAACACACTTCCACCACTCCTACTTCCTTAATCCTTTTTTCTCTCTCCCCATCCAAAAGATTCTGAATAACTGAGTTCCCGAAGATATAAAGATTTAAGGATGTCCCAAGTCTGAATGGCATGGTTCTATATATTAATCCAAACCAAAAAGCTATTTGCTATTCATTTCAATCCCAAATCCAAATAAAACTATAGCCCTTTTACAGTTAATGTCAGTTTACAGAAGCAGTTTATACAGTAACTAACTGATCCAGGAGGTGGGGGTTAAGAGGTGGAGAGGCTGATTCTACATTTTAATTGTACTGAAGGCCTAAGAAATTACAGCAGAACATTAGCTCCATTTGCCCTCCTTATCCACTCCATTTGCATGGATCCCAAAGCAAAAGTATGGTGCAACAGAAAAGGCACTTCATTTAGAATTAGAACATATGAGCTCAAAGAGAGGCTTTGTTACGTATATATGGCACTACAGCTTTACAATGAAGGACTTGGTTGAGCTCAATAGCTTCCAGGATCCCTTCTAGTTCTAAATCTATTTCTATCAAGATCTAGAATACAAGTATGATATACTTTGAAGAGAAAAAGAAGACATTGAATAATTTATCAGTTGTATTGCAAAGAATGAAGTTAAACATACTTATAAATAAAATAATTTCAATCTGTTGAGCCACAGAAATTATATAAACCAAATGTTATCTTCTAGGAAATCCTTCCCTTATTTTGATATCATTACTCATACTATTATCTTTTTTACAGATCTTTTTTAAACTCTGTCTTTTACAGAGTAAGTGTAATCAAAGAATCATAGAATTTAAAATGGAAGGAATGGTAGAAATTTTACCTACATATGTGTGTGTGTGTGTGTGTGTGTGTGTGTAGGATCAAAACCTTCATTTTATGGAAAAAAATAAAGACTAAAGGGATTAAAGTGATGTGACCAAGGTCACAGACAGTAAGAAGCAGAACTGGAGTTGGAGCTCAGGTCCTTTGTTCTCTTTTCATTATACTATTAAACTTGATGAACTGATCTCAACGTTTTCACGATGTCATCTCCTTGCTTCTTGATCTCCAACTAGTGATACTATATTCCAGAGCAGTCTCTGACCTTATGTCTTCCCTTCGTTTACCCTATATGACTTTTCTGTTATCTTCAATTGGTTCATTATGTCTCTACCAAGACTTTACAAGGGGAAATCTTTGAGTATAACTGGCATGGTAAAAAGTTCTCTAGATCTTATAAGAACACTCAGTGTAGCCAGTATATTTGTTAGGTATAGGACAGTTTTTATTTTACCCCACAGATGATAGAAAAATGCAAAATTTTCACAGGACTTCATAAATAAATGTAGAAAACACATAAAGATATCCCAACAACACAGAACAATCAAATGCAACTTTCCTTATTCTCTGGTAGGTTCCACTTTTCTAGAATCCTAAAGTCCTCCATACTCAGCATCATTTCAAGACTAGGACTTCTACAGAAGAGAAATACATTTGGGGTTGCAAGATAAGCAGCACTTTAACATTTCACTAAATCTCTCTCCCCCTCTATTTATCTTCATCCCCAAATGATCTAATTATAGAAATTACAGAAATACACTTGATTTGACTAGATCCAGAATCTCTCTTCCCATTGAACCCACTCCATCTTGAATAACTCTATATCATGGTTTCAGTCTTTTGCTGTTCATCTCTAGAAGCCATGGAAATAATCATCTTATTTGTCTGAGGTTCCCATGGCTCAGGGACTCTCCATTATCCAAACAGAAAATCTGGATACCTAAACTTGAGTTTATTTGTGATGACTGATAAAATGACTGAACAATTGAAACTCTCTCCACAATGATATTGCCTAATATATCTCCCCCCTCCCTGGCTAGGTGGCTAGATAGTGGGATCATGTTGCTTTGAAATCCTCTTTATCCTCTCTCTAGAAAGTCATATTCCAGACACTTGAAACTGTGACAAACTAAGGGCTAGGCCTCTGGGGGTATAATCCTTAGGAAATGGAACTAGGAGGTTTGGGTTAGGAGGGATG
This sequence comes from Antechinus flavipes, assembly GCF_016432865.1. Classification (NCBI taxonomy): domain Eukaryota; kingdom Metazoa; phylum Chordata; class Mammalia; order Dasyuromorphia; family Dasyuridae; genus Antechinus; species Antechinus flavipes. The sequence goes on along the minus strand of NC_067400.1, from coordinate 486,847,188 downwards.
TCAGAACTTCCTTCTTGGGTCATACTTCTGACTCAGCACATGCTTTTGCCACAAAGCAAGTCATTAAAGTTCCACTCTTATCTTACTATATTCTAAGAATCTTGATGGAAAAAAAACAAACATTATCCTTCTCTGTTTATCATCTTCCCTTTCAAATTCTCTTATTATTGTCAAGGGCACCATTATTCTCCCAGTTCCCCAAGCTCAAGAATGAAGCATCATTCTTGACTCCTCTCAGTTTTACCAGAACCCTCCCCATAATCCCATCTGTTGCCAAGGGCTGACAATTTCACTCTTGGCCATCTCTCAAATATTCCCCCCTACCCCTTTCCCACTTTGATATGCCACTATCCTGATGCAGGTCCTCATCACCTTATGTCTAGATGATAGTCTGCTGTTGAGTCCACCCACGTTTCTCCCAATTCCAGTCCATCCTCCATGCAAAGTTTAAAACTACCCTGTCACCCCCATACTCAATAAACTCTGTTGTTGCTACTGTTGTGCTTTTTTCATTGTGTCTGATTTTTTCTGACCTTATTTGGGGTGTTCCTGAAAAAGATACTAGAGCAGTTTGCCATTTCCTTGTCTACCTCATTTTTACAGGGAAAGAAACTGAGGCAAACAGAGTGAAGTGACTTTCCCAGGGTCACACAACTATTGAGTGTCTGAGGGCAAGATTAGTCTAGATCTGGTAGTCTGCCCACTGTGCCACCTAGCTGCCCCTAATAAACTCCAGTGGTTCCCCATCACCACTAGGATCAAATACAAAATACTCTTTTATGTTTATAACCTACTCCCCCCATTACTGTGTTAGTTTTTCTTTCATCTTACATCTCCCCATATATTTTTTGATCCAATGGCACTAGTCTTTTTGCTATTCCACAAACAAGACACTACATATCTTTATTTTGGATATTTTTTCCTGGCTGTCCTTCATGCCCAGAATATTCTCTCTTCTCATCTTTTCCTTCTGGCGTCTCTTGCTTCCGTTCAAGTCTCAACTTCCCTCTACAGGAAGCCTTTCCCACTAATTCTAGTGCTTCTTACCTATTTTTCAAGTATTTTAGCTTGTTTGTACATATTTATCTTCTTGTTGTGTCTCCTAATGAGTGTAAGCTCCTTCAAGGTCTTTTGCCTCTTTTTGTACCTCTTTTAGCACAGTACCTAAGATATAGAAGACACAATGTAAAAGCCATGACACACACTACAGTCAGTGGGTCATTGGTTGATCGTTCATGCAGAAAGCAAGACCTTCCCAGCATGAAGAACTTCATGGCATTTATAGAAAGCTCTGGAAGTTTGTTAGAATGGCATTGTCATTTATCATTTTGGAATTAATTCAATTGATGACCTGCCACATTAGATAGGATATCAGAAAGGTTACCTGCACATACTCCAATAAAAGAGTTTCAGTTAATCAGGGAGCCCATGAAAATCCAGTGTCCAGTCAAAGACCTTCTTGGGGACAGACTTGAGGAGCTTGGTTCTATTTCCTAGTGAAGAGACCTAGCTAGGCTGGTAATCAGACATCATCTTCATGCAATGTGATCATCCTGCTTGCCACAGGATTGCCTGGTTCAAGGCATAGGGTAATATTTTGGATCTGTATATTTGAAAGCTCTGACAGTATTCTCATCATAGTTTTTTTCAGTTTCCTGTCCCTGAAAATGGGAAAGTTGAGGGTAGTGTGACAGAATTATGCTGACTCTTACTGGGGCTGAATTCAGGAGAGAGCACTGGTCCATAGTGCTGACTAATCTCCCCTACTGGGGGCAGGTAGAGGTAGGGCATGAAAAAAGATGGGAGAGACTCCCAATGTAGATAGAGGTTAGGAATACATACCAATCAAGATGAGGATATGGGTAGATAAGTCAATGAGCTGGAAAAATAGGCTTGAGGTACTTTCACAACTAAAAATGCTGAATAAAAGGTAAAAGGTAGGACTGGTTTAAAGGGAGGGCCAATTTGTAGGCCAAAAAAAATAAACAAGGAACATAGGTTTAATTTGTCATAAGATGTCAAAGATGGAAAGGGTGAAGTGTTTTGAGTGTTTTGTTTTATGAGTTTTATGCTATATTATTTGCCTGCCAGGGCTGACCTCCATCAACTGGGAAGTTTTCCCCCATTTGGCTGCTTCCTAAACTACCATTGAATCTATGGGGCTTGGGTTTTTCGCCTGCAGCACTCCTTCTGCTGTCACTTCCACTTGCATTAATTGCCACAGGCTTTAAGAAGACCTGGGCAGGCTACCATGGGAGACAATGAATTTCGTATCATTGGACACTTTCAAGCAGAGGTTGTATGATCACTTATCAAGGTGTCAGAGAAGTTATTATTCACCTGAGAGTTGAATATGATAGATAACTGATTTCCAAGATTCTTTTCAATGATGACATTCTATGTATTAAATTTGTTCAGATGTACTATATTCTCTCCCAAATATTCATAATAGTTAAATATATAATTATGCATTTCTGAATATGTTATGCAACTCAACAAAATTTCTATGGATGGTGCAAGATTTTATTACGTTCTCAGGTACAAAGATTCCTCAAAGCTTAAAGAGAAATTTTAAGACTACTGTTTTTAAGAAAATTTGTTCAGGGGATGACCTTATTACAAAAATATCAACTCAGAAATGGGGAAAGAAGTATAATTACCAATTCAAAATGAGAATCAGTCCACAATCAGGTCACATTAGCTGTCTTCCACCAGTAAGAACATTTTGAGGAAGGGGGTACAGTTTTAAAATAAACCAAACTCTGAAGAATGTAAAATAGAAGAGAAACTTAATCTGATTTGAACTAGGAAATTCTTGCTTTGCAAACTCATTAAGGAATTATAGAAATTTATTATTAAAGAGAGTGGAGGAGACAGCATAATAGTAAAAGGACTTGTCTTTTTTTTAATTAATGAAACTAGGCATAATCCTGTATTTTGAACAACTGAGATACTACAAATAAAAGAAAATAAAATCTAATGACTATGAGGATAGTAAATAAGATCAGAAAATTATATAATTATATGAGGTTAGAAAATTATGTCCAATTATGGAAACTCTTAGTATCTATGGACTTTAGGTAGTGAAGAAAAGAAAGGTTTAGCTGTCTTTCTTTCCTCCCTAGTCCTGGAAGATCTAGAGGATAAAGACTGAAAATAAAAAACAAATTTAGGATTTGTTTTGGGATTTGGCAAAGAGAATGGTAGGATGGAAGGGGATTCAGCAACATGATGGGTCTTTTCCATAGAAATAATGCAATTTGAGGGACTATTCTCAACATTTGGAGGGTTCATGGCAAAAAAAACTTAAGTTTTTTCCCTTAGTAAAATATAAATGCCCATGTCTTAAGTATTTTAGGAGTTTTAAGAAAAGAAAAAAAAAAACAGTTTGACAACAAAATTTATTTTGCTAGTGTGCATTCACATAAATACATTTCTAGGCCTGGTTGGCAGATGATGCCCACCCTCCTTGGGAGATTTTAAGTAGTTAAGGGAAGACACAAGAAAAGAATAGGTAATAGAAACTCAAAATCAGAATATCTGTTTATTAAAGGAACTATAGGCTGATCCATAAAAGAGAAGCCAGAGAACATCTTAAAGAGGGTTTAAGAACAGATACAAGAGAGAGGAGGTAGAGGAAAAAAACCAGAACTTCTAGCAGTAATACCAAGGGGAATCCTGTTGAATTATTGAGTTGTTTGCCAAATGTCAAGAAAAGACAAACTTATTCTTCATATAGGAAAAACCATATTCCTCAAGAGCACTTATTAATGATAACATTCTTTGAAAAATGCCTCTCTCTAGTTTAATATAGTCAAACATTGCCATAATTTTTTTTAAAGTGCTTTCATTCTTACACATGTATTGAAAAGTACAGGTTTTAGGGCTTTCTTTGAACTTGATTTTAAAAAAGCAAATAACTCCATTTCTTGCTTGGGTTAATACTTTATTTTATGATATGAACCTAAGCATTCTTTCACCCATTTTATATAACTTGATTTTTGTCACTTAAGACATAACTAAGAGAGCATAACAAATATTATGACTATCCTAAGAAATATGCTAAGGATAAAACCAAGAAGGATATGCTCTTGAGTCAGAGACACCAACAACAAATCTTTTTTTTTTTTTTCTATAAAGATTCTTCCTTAAGAAATTGACCAAATCTCAACTTCCTGCTGTATCAGAATGTATATGGAACACATCTTCTGGATTCACATAACTTTTTCCTCTATGGAGAGTTTTGTAAACAAGTATCATGTTCATTTACATATTATTCAAGGGTCTGGAATTAGCTAATTTTTTTTCCTGGTGAAAGAGGAAGAAATCACAAGAGAAGTTTGTGGCACTTGGGTAAAGGCTTATCTGGAACCCAGACATGCTGCAGCAACAACAGTGGTAACAGTGGCTTCCGGAGTTCTCAAACCAGAGAGTAAAGGGGTTGGAAAACTGGTCAGAAAGACTTCACAGACTTTTGCTGGCACTAGATATGGTTGGTACTAATTGGCAACTCTACTGCTCACACATACAGTTCTGGGGCACAGTCACGGGGCACTGAGGAACATTGGTGGTCAATCACAAGGAATGGGGTGTGCTGGTCACAGTTCCAAAGAAAAGAGGAATGTTATCCCTGGAGGCTGCAGGAGGTCAGAGGTACATTCTGGGGAAAGGCCAGAGCACAAAGTAGAATTGGCCAAATGGAAAAGGAGGTGCAAAAATTCAGTGAAGAAAATAATTCCTTAAAAATTAGGATTGGGCATGTGGAAACTAATGACTCCATGAGACATCAAAGCAAAATAAAACAAAGTCAAAATAATGAAAAATAGAAAATTTGAAACATCTCATCAGTAAAACAACTAACCCAAAAACAGATAAAGAAGAGATAATCTAAAGGCATCATCACATTTCAAGAAATTATCAAGGAAAATTGCCACAGTATGAATATGAATTGATTATATTGGAATGCTCTCTTTAAAAAAGTGAGAAGGATGCACTAGGAGAAGGTGGAAGAAGAGGTAGACTGGGAAAATTTTCTCACATAAAAAAGCATGCAAGAGCAAATTTTTACAGTGGATCTGGACAATGGGACAGAGAGTGGTGAGCAATACTTGAGCCTCATTCTTATTGGAATTGGTACAAAGAAGGAAGAATATATACAGACTCAGGTGTATATAAAAATTTAATGTACATTTTTATAAGGAAAAGGGATAGTGAAAGGTTGGAAATGACAGAACAATGGGAATTATTAGGGGAGGCAATTGTTAAGAAGCCAAATAAAATTTTAAGAAGGAACAAGATAATAGAAAGAGAGAAGAATAAAGAGAAGAAAATGAGATGGAGAAAACACAGTAATCACAGCTGTGAATGTGAATGGGATGAGCTCACTCATAAAATGGAAGCAAAGAATATACTGGATTTGAAACCAGAATGTAACAATATGTTGTTTTCAAAAAATGCACTGAAGACAGAAAGACATATGCAAAGTTAAAATAAAGGACTGGAGCAGAATCTAATAGCTTCAAATGAAATAAACAAGACAGGGATCGTGATCGTGTACTCAGACAAACCCAAAACAAAAATAAATAAGACAATTAAAAGGGATAATCAGGGAAACTTCATTTTGATAAATAGTCTCAATGACAGTGAAGTAATATCAAAAAATTTTAAAGTAACTTTCTCTGATAAAGATTTCATATACTGAGTATATATACTGAGTCAAATTTATAAAAGTAAATTAAAGTAAATGACTAATTGATAAATTGTCAAAGGATATAAATATAGATAAGTTTCCAAAAAAAGGAAACAGAAACTATCTATAATCTTATGGAAAAAATGCTCTAAAACCATTATTGATAAGAGAAATGCAAATTAAAACAACTCTGAGATACCATTTCATACCTACCAGAAATTACAAATGTTTGAAGGAATGAAGGAAAAATAACTGCATTAGTGAACTCCTGATGGAGGAACTAACTGGTCCAACTATTCTGGAAAACTATTTGAAAGTAAGCCCAAAGGGTTCTGATACAACAATACCACTACTAGGTCTACATCCCTCAAAGGAAAAGGAGTATAAAATATTAATAGTAGTTCTTTTTGTGGCAGTAAAGAATTGGAAATCAAGGGGATGCTCATCAATTAGAGAATGGCTGAACAAATTGTAGCATATGATTTTGATGGAGTATTATTGTGCTATAAGAAATGATAGAAGATGGTTTTAGAAAAACATGAAGTAAAGTGAGCAGAACTGGAGGCCACTATGCATGGTAGGTAATAATAATTTTGTAATGATGATCAACTGTGAAAAACTTGGCTATTCTGATCAATATAATGATCCAAGATAGTTCCAAAGGACTCTTGATGAAAAAATGTTATCTACCTCCAGAAAGAGAATTGATGAATTCTGAGTGCAGATTGAAGTAAATTTTTCTCACTTCTGCTATTTTTCTTTTTAAAAATATGACTAATATAAAAATGTTTTCCATCATTTCACATATATTGCTTGCCTTATTAGTGGATGGGGAAGGGAGGTGGAAATAAAGGAGAGAATTTGAAACTCAAAATTTTAAAAGAATATTAAAAATAATAAAAATAGTTTCAAATTTTTTAATCCACCTAGTAGATGATACAGGGACCAGTAATTTAAAAATTCTATATCAAAAATCCAGTTATAAATATCTGAATGTTATTCATTGTGGATCTACTTTGAGGATAACTAAAAAGCATGCATAAAAATACCTAAATTTTAGAAAGGAAATGACTAAAGTAATACAAATATTATTCTGGGTATTTATTTCTAAATTGATCAAGAGTGCTGAACATTGTTTTGAGTCTAGATAGTTCCTCTCTCCTTCCAACATCAGGAATTTAACCAATTTTAATGCAAAAGCATGGGACAGTGTGGTACAGTGGCTAACATGCTGTTCTTAATAAACTGGCTTACTCAATTTTCTTTGAAAATGTCATGTGCTTTCTTGTTTCTATGATTTCTTTTTCAAACTGTTTTCTGCCTGAAGTTAGAAAAGACTTATTAAGAATCTGAGCTGCCCCAAATTGGATAGTCTATTTTGAGAGGTAATGGGTTCATCTTCCCATTTTCCAGCCATGAGGCTCTATATGACCACATGTATATATTGATGTGAAACAAATTCTTGTTCAGGTATGGGTTGGACTAGATGACCTCTCAGGCGTGTGTAAACATCACACATATACACAGATGCTCTCTACAAGTAGCCTCCCAATCTATGTTTCTGATTTTGTTGAGGTCACCATTTATTTAGTTTTTAGTTAATATGAGTTAAAACAAAAACAATCATTTCTTCACCTGGCACTGTCTTTGGTACATTTTCAGTTCTTGCAGGAGCTTCTGATTTTCATCTTGTAATTTATTCCTACTTATTGCTATTTCACTCACAGCTGACTTCAGTTTTTCAATAATGAATTCATCTCTTTCAACAGTGTCACTATCAATATCTGGTTCACAGGTCAACCGAGCAATTTCAGGGTTGTTAAGACTGGCATCTTCTAAGCATTGCTTCTTCCCATTTAGTTGAGATTGGTAACTTTGTGCCTGTTTCTGTAAAACAAGAAAAAGTACAAAAATTAAAGACATCTTTAAACTGACAAAAGTTTATAAAAAGTATAAAAAATTATTAGATAAAATATTCTGACAATTTTATTATTTTTGAAAGGTAATGCTTTCATCTGTCTATTGACTCTCCTTTATCTTTATTCTAATACTTTGTTCCCTTAACTATCGGCTTTCTCTTCCACCTTACCCTTTTCCATTATTTTCTTCTTTTTTCCTTCCCTTTAAATATTTATAAGTATCTCCATATTGAAAAAACAAACAAATCTTCATTAACTATTCTATGTCCATAATTTAATTTATTTCCTTGTTTTTACCAATAAATTTCTCAATAACTGGCCTATAATAATAATAGTATTTTCTCACCACTCACTGTTTCTTCTGTGCTCTAGCAGGTTACCAATGACTTCCTAACAAAAAAAACCTTTAAATTTAAAAAAGTCCACCATCTCTTTAACCCTCCCTTCAACAAAGGAAACAGTTTATCATGCTTCTCAAAATTTTCTCTTGGACTTTATAGTTTCTTATCATTCTGAATCTGAAAACTCTTTTGTCTTTTAATACTCTTCCTACCCATTTAATGTAGCTATTCTTTATGGTCTGGTCCTTGGCAGTTTGCCTTTTTCTCTTTAAATTTATTTACTCAGAGATTTCATATATCACGATAGATTCATTATCATCTCTATGAGAATGATTCCAAATTTTAGATCCGCTGCCTGACATTTCTAATCCCACATATTTTCTAGATTTTTTCCATACATGGATATCCCAATATTAGTTTCCTTGTCTAAAATAAAGTTTCTCATACTCCAATACCCTACCCTAAGACAGAATACATACCTAAATCAATTCCTTTTAAAAAATGCTCTCTTTCATTTAATGGTGCCAACTGGATAACTTCCTCCAGTTACTTGGGCTTAAAACTTAGAGGAGTTTTCCATTGACTTCTCCCTCTTTTCTATTCAATATCTAATACTACATCAGCATATTTTATTTTGATTTTTCAAAACATTTCTTGCATCTATGAATACTTTGCACTTCTATTTCTTAATATCTTTTCATTATGTTCTCCTGACTTCTCAATTCAAAAAAATTGGAAAATATATCAAAGAGTACAGGAATACTTTTTGTCCCAGGAAATTCTGACACAAGATTACATAGAGAATAGATAACTAGATTGCAATCTTATTGGTATAGGAAACTCCCAAATAAGTAAACTCCTTCTATGAGCATGGGTCAGTATTTTTATTATAAATGAGATTTAGAGAGTAACATAGAGGAGTGGTATCAAAGTCAATGAAATAATTGCATGCTAAGTAATAAACGATAGCCATGTTTTAACCTTAATGTCTTTTAATTCAGAAGATCTGCTTAAATATTGTACCTGAAATTGATTACACTTCTCAGATAATAATTTTTGTTGGGCATCTAAAGAAACCAGATGATTCTGATATAGTATTTCTTGCTTGTCCCATTCTCTGGATTTTGCTCTAAATTCCTTTAAAAAAAAGGAATAAACAGAAGTATTGTGAAATGATAAATTTGAGGCAAATTGCATAATGACTCATTCTGTCATGACAATTCTATTTTCTGAAGAGTAAAACTTCAATATCTTTTCTCTTTCCCATCAAAAAGTTTTACTGGTTCCTCACTGTCTACTGAAAAAAATTGTATTATTTAAATGTGGTATTCCTTTCATAAACCCAATGCTCCATTTCCCAAATATGTCTTATTGCTTCCCTACCTCCATATCTTTGTTCATACTGCTCCATAATCCCAGAATCCATGCCCTCCCCCCCACTAATCCTTTGCCTACTGATAAAATTTATCTTTCAAAGCCTAGCATCAGATTAGCTTTCCATGCTCAGCATCAGGTTAACTTTCTTCATGGAACCTCCCCTGATCACCCTGGCATATTATCTTATTAACGCTGTAGAATTTTGGACTACTCTTTTGCACTACTTGTGTTCTATTTCAAACTGTCATTATTTGTGTGTAAGGCAGAGAAAACATGATTCTCCTTTCTCAAACATATATTTATTTATCTTACCTATTAGATCAAAATTAAGTGGAGCAACCATATCCCATTTATTTGTTTTTCCTCATAGTATTGAGCAAAATAAGTGCTCAATAATTTTCATTGGCATATTACTTGTCTGATCTTCCATGAATAAAAGAAAGCATAGGGGATTCTCCTCTACCTAGAATGACTATCAGATCTCTGTTTTTGTTTTTGTAGGGAAAAAAAGCTAAGAGTCACTGGGTCTGAAATCCAGTGAAATCCTATTCAATTAAATCCAAACATAAAATGTTTTAAGATTCAATTATAAATCCATGCATAAAATATAACTTTTTGAATTTATTTAAACTCTGATAATTATGCTAGTTACAAATAATTCAATAAATCATTTTGATGGAAAATACATTGCAGAAACAAAATTTTATTAAGAAAAATTTATCATGTAATTTTTTTTCAAATAAGACTGTCACTTTAATTCATTTTTCTGTATATACAGGATACTAATAAAATAGTGAATATGTGCAAATTACAAAATCTGAATAGCAATAGTTTTATTTACATATGAATTTATCTAATTTTTTTACCTTCTAAAAATTACACTGTCTAGAGAAGGTTAGTGTCTTCTATCACCCATTAAAGATGAGAAAAGATATGAAAATATGTGGTGATCTTCTTTTAAAATAAGTAAAATAGTTCTCTCTGGGGGAGCTGCAGGTTTCTCGGGGGAGGTTTTCTTGGAGGTAGCTTTAGTTTCAGTTAAGAGTAAATAATCACCCAAATTGCAGCCAGGTGATAAAAGTTCAGATCTTTTATTGTCTCCAATATAGCCCGGTTAGCTTAGAAGCCTATCTCTCTGCTTGGTTCCAAGAGCTCCCTCCGAATGTCTCCAAATCCAAAGGTTTTGTCCTTCAGCCTCTGCCTCTGCCTCCTTCAGCCTCCAGCCAGCACAAAGATGGAATGAATTTCTTGTCTCCTTCACTTGGGGCTCGGCTAGCTTTCTGGTGAGTCTTTCAGACCAGGTTGGTCTCAGTGGGGGAAGTGCAGGAGCCCAGCCACCACAGTGCCGTGAGATGAAGATGAATCCAGTTGTGCCTCTGAGAGAGCCTCCTCAATCTTCTGCTCAACTCTTGATTCGTAGCTTCTTCCTCTCAAAACTCTTCTTCCGCCACCAGCCAGCCAAGTGGAAAACATTCTGGAATGAATCACTCTTCACTCTTCATTTCCAGTCATTCGGGGTTAAGATTTCATAAGACAAATTATCTAGTAATATCTTCACATAAGAGGAGGTAGCCCCATAAAGAGTGCAACCCTTTTTCAAATCTTTAATTTTTTCCAAATTGTATTTTCTCTCGTTTTGACCTGAGTCAAGCTTTTCAATAACAGGATATGCATTTATAAAATCAGATATATTTTCTCCTTCATTTTTTTGCCTTAATTAATGCTTTTTCTAATCTTGTCAAATTCTGCTTTACAGGAGAAGCTGATTGTGTTTTTGCCTCTCTTCCTCCCCCTTCTTCCTCTATCCATGAAGGGTTAATTGAGGGGGGAGGGTCATGAGATGTGGAATGACCTAATTCCTCCTGCTGTGAAGTATCATACTCAGAATTGTAATTAACTCCATTCTCATCTGATTCTTCCTCCTTTTCATCTAGTAAAGTTGGCACTTCTCCCTCCTGCACTTTCTTTTTCTTCATTCTAACACTTAAATAACTTCTTATAGCCAATTGTATTAAATTATATGTATTAATTATGTCTTTGGAAATTGAGTCAGGTCCATTTCTATTATAAAAAAGATCCTCTCTTTCCAATGTCCACTGCATTGAGTTTGAATTAAATCCGTAGTATTCACCCAGTTTTTCTCCTATTAATTTCCACTTGTCTAAATCTAATTCCTTTTCTGTAGAGAACCAAGGACATATGTACTTAACCATTTCTAAAAGTTCAGTGATCTGCTCCCAAAATTATAATCAAACCTTGGCTTTCCATAACTTTGACAATGTTCTCTAAACATTTTCCTTGAACAGAAACAGGCTGTTTTCTAAATATCTGTCCCATTTTAGCTGAAATTCTACTTTAACTCTTCTAACAAAATTTCTTTGTTGCACTCACCCTAATTTCTGGGTTGAAGAGTCTTTTCCACTGGATCAGGATCAGAGGTTTTTCCACTGGTTCAGGATCTGAATCAGTCCCACGTTCAGGGTGCCAAAATGTGGGTGTTCTTTTTCTTCTTTAAAATATAACAAGATAATGGTTCTTTTCTGGGAGAAGGTGCAGGTTTCTCGGGGAGGTTTTCTTGGAGGCAGCCTTAGTTTCAGTTCAGATCAATAATTACCTCAAATACAGCCAGCCAGCTGGTAAAAATACAAAAGTTTATTTTCTCCTTCCAAAATAGCCTGGTTAGTCGAGGCCTATCTCTCTGCTTGGTTCCAAGAGCTCTTGCAGTTTTGTCCTTCAGCCTCTGCCTCTGCTTTCTTCAGCCTCCAGAGCCATCACCAAGTTGAATCTGTCTTGCCTCTGAGAGAGCCTTCTCAATCTTCACTGAACTGATTCGTAGCTTCTTCCTCTCAAAACTCTTCTTCTGCTACCAGCCAGCCAATTGGAAAATATTTTGGAATTAATCACTCTTCACTGGCTTATATATGACTCTTCTGAGAGAATGGGATTATGGGTTTTCTCCCATAGTGTTCTCTGGCACTATGGAGGTGTGAATTCAGATATCTCATACTAAACTCTGAATTTCCCAAAGTTCATTGTGAACTCCAATGAGTAAAGGTGTGAACAAAAGCATTGTATCAATTAGTTCTACTTAGTACTTTGTTTCAGGTTCTGGCCCAAAACATCTTGTAGAATCAGATTAATAATCTATCAACTCTAATGAGTTAGCAGTTTGTAAAGATTCCAACAAAAATAGGTTCAAATGAGGGATGGATGCCCCTGCTTATAATAGTGGAAGACTAAATACTGTTAAACTAAGAAGCTACTTTTGCAGAAAAACCAATTTTGCAAACACAGCTTGCTTCATGAACTGTGTTCAACTTCTACTAATTCTTTCAGACTGATGGGCCAAGGAGGGCAAAGTTTCTATGGTGCCAATGGAACTATAATGAATGAAAAATATTTGAGCAATGTTGCAGTCCTAGAATATTTCCATAGATATGCAGTCTAGGATTACTGAATTACTAAATCATCATTAGTTCAACCTTTAGATGAACTGATTTTTAGTAGATACCAAGCATATCTGTAACTACATGAGACTTCCAAGGGAGTGAGAAAAGGGCAAAAAAGAGACACATCACATTTTCCTCTGATTGTGAAAGCACAATCATGTGCCAGAATTGTGGCATGATTATTCACAACAAAACATTTCAATTATTTACCTTGCTTCTCTGAGTCCAGTGAATTTATTTAGTTACCATGTTAACAAATATTTCAGAGCAGTAAAGGAAGACAAAAATTGAAAAAAGAGACATTTGGTTGTTATTACAAGGGCCATTTGATTTTAGGACACCACTGCAATATAGTGATGATACAGAAATCAGACTCAAGGGCCTAATGAAAAAATGGGGTATCTAAGAAATAGAAGTTTAGGCAACCTTCTACAGAGCCAAGAGGACAGAGAATAGGCAGGGACATACCTGAGCTCTCTCCAAAACCTCTCTCCAGACACTTTTAAAGAATGCCTCCAAAATTCTGGAGCAACGGAACCCACAAAAGGATGATGAGGTGAAGAAATTTTCCAGCCCAAGACAATTTAGAAGGTTGGCAGTAAAGGTTTGTTATACTGGGTTGAGAGTGAAGAGAAGTCCAGAATAGGATGTTTCTTGGCAGCAACTGAATCAGTGGTAGCAGTGGCAGTTTCCAAACTTCTCACTGAGATAGTAAGGTCCACTGATCAGATAACTGATCAGAAGGAGCTTACAGGATTTCCATTAGGGGCAGAATTCTGGTTTGGCCTTGAGTCTTAATTTCAGGGTAAGGGAGGAGCACCACTAGTATACCAGAGCTTGCTGCCCCAGGGGAACTGGCACCCTGATTACAATTCCAAGATGAAAAGGGGTGCTTGTAATTGCCCCCAGACTAGAGTACAGAGTAGCAAAATAGTAAACACACCTCTTCCTAGATCATATTACCTTGGAAGAACCAAAAATTTAGTGGTATCCAAATTACCTCTGAAAACAACTGCATAAACAATAATAGAAAATAAAAAAGAAATAGAAGAAATTAGAATAGACAATGAGGAAATAAAACTATCACCCTTTACAAATGATATGATGTTATACTTAGAAAATCCTAGAGAATCAAGCAAAAAAAAAAAAAAAACTACTTGAAATAATTAACAACTTTAGTAAAGTCACAGGATATAAAATAAACCCATATAAATCATTAGCATTTCTATGTTACTAACAAAGCCCAGCAGCAAGAGGTAAAAAGAGAAATCCCATTTAAAATAATTGTAGACAGGATTGGGCGAGCAAATATAATAAAGATGACAATACTACCTAAATTAATCTACTTATTTAGCGCTATACCAATCAGACTCCCAAAAAACTACTTTGATGAATTAGAAAAAATAACAACAAAGTTCATATGGAAAAACAAAAGGTCAAGGATTTCAAGGGAATTAGTGAAAAAAAAATCAAATGAAGGTGGCCTAGCTGTACCAGATCTAAAATTATATTATAAAGCAGCAGTTACTAAAACCATCTGGTATTGGCTAAGAAATAGACTAGTTGATCAATGGAATAGATTAGGTTCAAAGGACAAAACAGCCAATAACTTTAATAATATAGTGTTTGACAAACCCAAAGACACCAGTTTCTGGGATAAGAATGCATTATTTGACAAAAATTGCTGGGAAAATTGGAAATCAGTATGGCAGAAACTAGGCATCGACCCACACTTAACACCGTACACCAAGATAAGGTCAAAATGGGTTCATGATCTAGGCATAAAGAATGAGATGATAAATAAATTGGAAGAGCATAGGATAGTTTACCTCTCAGACCTGTGGAAGAGGGAGGAATTTATGACCAAAGAAGAACTAGAGATCACTATTGACCACAACATAGAAAATTTTGATTATATCAAATTGAAAAGTTTTTGTACAAACAAAACAAATGCAAACAAGATTAGAAGGGAAACAATAAACTGGGAAAACATTTTTACAATCAAAGGTTCTGATAAAGGCCTCATTTCCAAAATATATAGAGAATTGACTCTAATCTATAAGAAATCAAACCATTCTCCAATTGATAAATGGTCAAAGGATATGAACAGACAATTCTCAGACGAAGAAGTTGAAACTATTTATAGACATATGAAAATATGCTCCAAATCATTATTAATCAGAGAAATGCAAATTAAGACAACTCTGAGATACCACTACACACCTGTCAGATTGGCTAGAATGACAGGGAAAGATAATGGGGAATGTTGGAGGGGATGTGGGAAAACAGGGACACTGATACATTGTTGGTGGAATTGTGAACACATCCAGCCATTCTGGAGAGCAATTTGGAACTATGCTCAAAAAGTTACCAAACTGTGCATGCCCTTTGATCCAGCAGTGTTTCTACTGGGCTTATACCCCAAAGAGATACTAAAGAAAGGAAAGGGACCTGTATGTGCCAAAATGTTTATGGCAGCCCTGTTTGTAGTGGCTAGAAGCTGGAAAATGAATGGATGCCCATCAATTGGAGAATGGTTGAGTAAATTGTGGTATATGAATGTTACAGAATATTATTGTTCTGTAAGGAATGACCAGCAGGATAAATACAGAGAGGACTGGCGAGACTTACATGAACTGATGCTGAGTGAAATGAGCAGAACCAGGAGATCATTATATACCTCAACAACGATACTGTTTGAGGATGTATTCTGATGGAAGTGGATCTCTTCGATAAGAGCCTTTAAGAGCCTTAATTGATCAAAGATGGACAGAAGCAGCTACACCCAGAGAAAGAACACTGGGAAATGAATATAAACTGCTTGCATTTTTGTTTTTCTTCCCAGGTTATTTATATCTTCTGAATTCAATTCTCCCTGTGCAACAAGAAAACTGTTCGGTTCTGTACACATATATTGTATCTAGGATATATTGCAACCCATTCAACATGTAAAGGACTCTTGCCATCTGGGGGAAGGAGTAGAGGGAGGGAGGGGAAAAATCAGAACAGAAGTGAATGCAAGGGATAATGCTGTAAAAAATTACCCTGGCATGTGTTCTATCAATAAAAAGTTATTAAAAAATTAAAAAAAATAATTGTAGACAAAATAAAACATCTGGCCATCTATCTCCCCAGACAAACCCAGTAACTGTATAGGCACAATTATAAAACACTTCTCACACAAATAAAGCCAAACCTAAGTAACTGGAAAATTATCAATCACTCATGGGTAGGCCAAGCTAATCTAATAAAAATAACAATTTTACCTAAACTAGTCTCCTTATTTGGTGAATCAGTGGAATAGATTAGGGATAACAAGACATAATAATAAATAACTATACATAATCTGCCATTTGATAAAAAGGCAAATTAGGAGAGCAAGGGATAGTTTACCCATCACTGATCAGATCTTTGGAGAAGGGAGGAATTTATGACAAAAGAAGAAACTGTTAAAGTTACAAAATTCAAAATAATTTTGATTACATTAAAAAGTTTTTGTGTAGAAGGCTGGAACTCTGGAGAAGTTTACTTGAAACAAAGTGTTAATTAGTGGAATTCATATTCTCTAGTTCACATATATACTTAGTACTTAGTATGGTGGTATAATGGTTCTCTAAGTTCACACATAATCAGTATGCTGTAATGATAAGGTATATAAAGACCAAGAAGGATTGGAAGAGAGACATTCTATCTCTGACTAGCCTCATGCCTCCTGCACTAAGATCAAGACTGGGACAGAATAAAGAATTTAGTCTCTATTCCTGATCATTTTCATGGTGTCTATTCTGCTGAAACCAAGGCCCGTTCGAAAGACTTCCAGAAAGCTAGCCCAGACATTACTTTTTTTTGTACAAATAAAACCAATTCAATAATTAGAATGGGAGCAAAAGTTTTTTGGGAAAAATTTATAGCCAGTGTTTCTGATAAAGGCCTCATTTCTAAACTATATAGAGAACTGACTCAAATATATAAGAATACAACCATTCACCAATTAATAAATAGCCAAAGGATTTGAACAATTTTCAGGTGAAGAAATTAAAACCATCTATAGCCATTTGAAAAAAAATGTTTTACATCACTATTAATTTGCATTTTAAAACAATTCTGAGGTATCACACACTCACACCTCTCAGACTGGCTAAAATGACAGGAAAAGATAATGATAAATGTTGGAGGAGATATGGGAAAATAATGCACTAATGGGGTGCTGGTGGAGTTATGAACTGATCCAAGTATTCTGGAAAGCAAAAACATGTAACCTTTGATCCAGCAGAAATCATAAATGTGCAAAAATGTAGCAGCTTTTTTTGTGGTAGTAAAGAATTGGAAAATGAATGAATGCCCATCAATTGGAAAATGGCTGATTAAGTTGTGGACTTATGAAAGAAATGGATTATTATTGTTCTGTGTTGTTCTATAAAAACTGATGAACAAACTACTTTTAGAAAAACCTGGTAAGATTTACATGAACTGATGCTGACTGGAGCAAGCAGAACTAGGAAAACATTGTACATAGTAAACAAGATTGTGTGACAATAAACTATGATTAAATTTGGTTCTTCTCATCAATTCAGCAATCCAAGACAATTAAAATAAACTTTGGATGGAAAACATCATTCACATCCAGAGACAGAACTATGGAGGCTGAATGTGGATCAACATGTGCTATATTTTTATACTATCTCTCTTTTTTGATTTTTCCCTTTTGTCTTGTTATTTCTCTTCTGACATGACTCATATGGAAATAAGTAAAAAAAAAAAGGAATGTACATGCATAACTTAAGATAAATTTTTAAAATTAAAAAAGAAATTGGAGAAAAGTATTTTAAATAAAATAATCTTAAAGCTAGTTCAATTAGATAAAATTAAATTCTTGATTTTGATAAAATAAAATTAGTGATACAAAATTTGAAAAATAAAAATAAATAAATTAGAATTGGGCTAATGGAAGCCAATGACTTTGAGATATATCAAGAAACAATAAAACAAAATCAAAAGAATGAAAAAAATAGAAGAAACTGTGAAAAATCTCACTTGAAAAACAACTCACGTAGAAAATAGATCCAGAAAATATAATATAAAGATATTACTGGGTTACCTGAAAGTCATGATAACAAAAAAAATAGCTTAGACACTTTTCAAGAAATTCTCAAGAAAAATTGCCTTGATATTGAAATGAAAGGATAAAATAAAAAGAGAAAGAATTTATCAATCACTTCCGGAAAGTGATCATAAAATATAAAGTCTCAACAACAGCATAGCCAAATTCCAGAGCTTTGAGGTCAAGAAGGAAATAATACAAAAGCAAATAAATAATGCAAGCAGCCAAAAAGAAACAATTGAAATATCATATCCATAGTCAGAATAACACAAGATTTAGTAGTTTCAACATTAAAAAATCAAAGAGCTTGGAAGATGACATTCTGAAGGGCAAAAGAATCAGGATTTTAACCAAGAATTACCTACTCAGCAAAACTGAGTATAATTCTTCAGGGGAAAAGTTGATATTCAATTAAATACAGGACTTTCAAAATTTCAGGATTTTCCTTATGAAGTAGACCAGAAAACTTGACTTTCAAAAACAAGACTTAAGAGAAGGATAAAAAGGTAAACAAGAAAGAAAAATCATAAAGATTCAATATGGTTAAACTGTTTCTAGTTTTACATGGGAAAATGATACTTTTAACTCCTAGAAACTCTCTTTTTATTAGGGTAGTCAGAAGGAGTATACATAGCAAAATGCACAGGTATGAATTGAATATGATGGGATAATTATCTAAAAAATAAAGGGATGATAAAGAAATGCACTAGGGGAAGAAAAAAGGGAGAAGTAAAATGAGGTAAGTTATCTCATACAAAAGAGCTTTTACAGTGGAGGGATTATGGGGGAAGTATGAGAGTGCATGAACTTTACTCTCATAGGAATTGGCTCAAAGAGAAGTTGAATATGTTTACTCAATTGGATACAGAAAGTTCTCTTACCATACAGAAAAGTAGGAGGGAAAAGAGTATAAAATAGAGTGTGAAGCTGATAGAAGGGAATGCAGATTGGGGGATGCAAAAGTCTGAAACAAAACATTTTTTGAAAATGGCTAAGGTGCAAGGAGAGAGAGTGTGAGATAAAGAGAAAGAAAATAGGATGGAGGGAAACATACAATTAGTAATCATAATTGGGAAATTTTTTTTATTTTCCAAGAGTTTATTTTATTTGAAAAAAACAGTAAGAAAGAAAGAAAAACAGAAAAGGAAGACAAAACAAAATAAAGCATAACAAAAGAGAATATTGTCATGTACCCAATAAAACACCAGGGAAAATTCAAAATCAAAAAAAGTATATATATAATATGTAGAAAAAATTATATTCATAAATGTCCATTACTTTTTTACTTGTAAATTGTTCTTTGATTCTCTGCTGCACACCTTTATTATTTTTCCCTCTTTCATTTTCTCATCACCCCCAAGCAAGCTATCATTAAGACATATTTATGTATACTTATTATAATATAGTTATATATACATACACACAAACACACACATGTCTTTTTGTCTAAGCAATACCATTATTTGATCTGTATCTCAAAAAGACAAAAATATGTCCAAAAATTTTTAAGCATATTTTTTAGAGGTGGCAAAGAATTGAAAATCGAAGGGATATCCATCAACTGGGACTGGGGTAAAACAAATTGCTGTATATGATTGTGAAGGAATACCACTGTGCTATAGTAAGTGATAAGCAGAAAGCTTTCAGAAAAACTTAAGACTTACATGAAATGATGCAAAGTAAAATGAGAAGAAGCAAGAGAATCTTGTATAAAGTATACAACATAGCAATACTGTATGATAATTAACTGTGAATGACTTGACTATTCTCAGAAATATAATGATCCAAGACAGTTCTGAAGGATTTATGATGAAAAATACTATCCATTTTGAAGAACTAACTGATGGCATCTGATTGCAGATTGAAGCCTTTTTTGGGTCTGTTTTCTTTCACAACATGACTAAGATGAAAATATATTTTATATGATTGCATACAATCTTTATCAAATTGCTTGCCTTCTCAATGACAGAGGTTAGGAAGCAAGAGAGGAAGGGAGAAAATCTCAAACTTAAATTTAAAAAAATGAATGTTAAAAATTGTTTTATATATAATTAGAGAAAAATATTTTTTAAAGTCACCAATAAAGGGAAACTGTCAGAAGGGACAACTACTATGGAGATGAAAAGACAAAGAACTTTTTTAGAACTGAGGTACAATAAGCATATTTGTGATTTCAATCATTTAATCATACTAGGATTTCAATCATTTGTAACCAATGGTTACACAGAGCATGAGTGGAGCTTACCTTTCTGCTTCTAGCAGATCAATACTGAATGAGTTTAGCAATTTGATCAAACAATCCCTTTATCAGTCCCTGAATTGGAAAAGCCAATGACTCAGTGGACCTTAAATAAAAGGGGTAGTGAAGATATGTGACTCTGCCCATAGTTCTTGATTCCTTCTGTTTTTCAGGTGACATTATGTACTTCTGGGTTTGCCCATGAGGTATTAATGAGAGGGGAAGGAAGCCCCAGCCATTATGTGATCACATAACGGCTAAAGCCCATGTCCTGCCCAAAAAAGTCTGATCCTGGGTTTGAGGTTGTGGTTTTTTAATGTTTGCTCTTTCTTGATCTTAGGTGAACAAGTATTGATACTGAGATGAACATGGCCAAGCTTGGAAGTCACCCTGTTAGACAGTCATGGAATGCTTGGTCAAAGCTGTATAGACAACTAACTAGTCTTGTGTTTCTTTTAGAAGATGACCATTGGCTACTCAATAAACTCAATTCCTGGCATAGTGTGGCAGAAGACATGGACAGGGAAGTCTGGGGACAGTACAAAATTGAGGTGAGATATAGCAACACTTAATTCAGTCCTCCCACAAACTGCTTTTTCTTTTCATGTATATGACTCAATCTCTTGGCAGACTGTAAAAATAGTTAAAAGTTACAAGTTACTGTTTGTTAAATTCTTGTCAGTGCTTGCTATATCTTTGTGTATTTAGCATTTCTTTTTTGTGTAGGAAATATATATATCTGTCTCATACCTGATTCATATTTTATATTGTCTTTTTGAGATAGGAACCAAAACTCAAGTTTAAGTAAATCATTCCAAGGCACTAAAGTAAAGGTTTTGCAAATCAAAAAGCTTAAGACAAGAGGGTATAATGCCTCATAAAGACCAGACTTCCCACAAGTCTTAATGGAGAAGTAGGGTAAACACACTGATTCTCTTGGGTCAAGCTGTGGTTCCTTATTAGTAAATAATCAACAAGCATTTAATATGTACTTACTATGTGCTAATTATTGTTGATACAAATTAAAAGTAATAAAGAGTTTACATTCTAATGGGAGTCTCTCTCTCTCTTTCTCTCTCTCTCTCTCTCTCTCTCTCTCTCTCTCTCTCTATATATATATATATATATATATAGTGGCACATACAAACTACAAATAGAATAGATGCAGGATAACTTTTAGAGAAAGGTATCTAAAACTGGGAGTCATGGAAGTCATGGAGAAGATAGTACTTAAATCTGGATTTTAAAAAGAATTCTGGGATTCTAATAAGGAAGGAGAACACATTGAATATAAGATGGCTGGGGAATGGAGATAGGAAATAGGAGTGTTGTGGGAGGGGAATACCAGGTAGCACAATATGAGGGACTACAGACTTCATGGGGGGAAGAGGAAAATAATAGTCTAGAAGAAAGGTGACACTGAAAGTGGTCGAGTTGTTTAGCACTTTAAATACCAAATAAAGGAGTTTATATTTGTTCCTAGAGTCCCTTACGTTTCCTGAGTAGGTAGTTGACATGATCAGAACCACAATTTGGCAAAATCCTTTTGGTAGTTGTGTAAAGGAAGGGTTGAAGTGGGGAGAGATACAAGGCAAGGAGAGCAGGGTCTGAACTAGGAAGATACCTATGTGAGTGTGGAGAATGTAAGAAGTGTCATGGAAGTAGAAACAAGATTTGGCACTGATTAGATAAATGGGTGAAAGTGAGGACTTGGGATGACATCAAGATTATGAATCTGAGTGACAATATGGTGCTGTCCTCGATAGTACTAGAAAAGTTCAGAACAGAGGTAAGTTTTGGAAGAGGAGAAAATAAGTTTTGTTTTAGATATGATGAGTTTGAAATGCCTCTAAGACATACATTTAGAAATATCCAATAATCAGTTGCTAAGAGACTAGGGCTGGGCATACACATTTAGAAATTATTGGCACAGGGACGATTAATTGAATCCATGGGAATTAATAAGATCACCAATTGAAAGGGCCCAGAACAGAATCTTGGAAAAGAGCCCGGGACAGAGACAAATATAAGTACATGACATAGGGGTCAGGCAAGATGGGTGCAGTGGATAGAGCACAACCCTGGATTCAGGAAGACTTGAGTTCAAATCCGGACTCAGACATTAAATACTAGCTGTGTGATTCTGAGCAAGTCACTTAACTCCAACTGCCTCACCAAAAAAAAAAAAAAAAAAAAAAAAGTACATAACATAAATTAAGATCCAGTAAAAGGAGAATAAGAAAGAACAGTAAAATACAGAGGAGAAATCCTGAGAAAGGAAATTATTCTGGAAGAAAAAATTATCAGTGTAAAGAGGAGGATTCAGAAAAGTCTTTTAGACTTGACAATTAAAAGATCACTGGAAGAGATCCCTTAGACACAGAAATTTCATTTGAAAATGATGAGAGGTCAGAAGCCAAACCAGAATGGGCTTATAAGGAAATGAGAGAAGAAGAGGAGACAGCTAGTATAGATAGATACCTTTTTTGAGTGGTTTAGCTAAGGGGAGAAAGTGAGGGGAAATATAGAATAGTAGGTAGAATAATTTTAAAATCTAGTGAAAATTTAAAAATGAGAGAGGCGTTAGTGTGTCTGTAGAGAAGGAACCATTAAATAGGGAAAGACTGATTTACTAGCCAAGCAGTTTTTCTCTGCTCACAGAGTATATAGTCATCTATTTACATCCTGCAAAATTTATGGAAAACATCGGCTAGGTACTATTAGACAAATTTCACCTATTTCACAAATTTTTTCTGGTGTTGGCCCTAACATCTTGTCTAAGTATAATCAAGTATAAACCATTTACAAGCAAAAACCATGTCTTCTAAAAAAATTTTCTACTGTGCCTATACCAGTGTTGCACAATTGAGTAGGTGCTTACTAAATGCTTGTAGGCTAAATGGATGGGTTGACATTTGCAATTGTTTCCACTTTCTAGAATTAAAACATTTCTGCTAAAATTTGGAAATAAAACTATAGCAACGATATGGTAGAAACAAACTCCATAGTAACTGTGTCTGGTTATAGACTAAATTATACATAAAACAGCCAGTCTGCAGCATGACTGATCTGATTATATTGGTTCTCTTAATAGGCGTAGTTTGATACACAGTCCATTTGTTTACAATCATTGGGATTAATCATGAAGATGACTGAAATGATTGGATTGTCAGGGTTACAATTTGGTTCAGCTATTACATATGTTGGCACTACTTTAATTTGGTTGCAGAATCAATATACTGAGTTAGAAAATGAAATCTATATCACGCTTAGAAAAAGAACAAGGTGTTTCACAGTTTTCAATGAATTATTTTGGATAATGTTTGATAAAATTTGCTCCATTTTACTTCATATAGCCACAAGTTCTAACACAAGTCACTGTCGTTATCAAACACCTTCAAATTAAATAGTACAGAGTTTTTAAGAAGTCCCATTAAAATCTCAGTGGCTTTTTTGGAGGCAGCATGTGTTAGGGAGAAAAGTGATAGATCAGAAGTCAAGGAAGACCTGAGTTTGAATCTTTGATACCACTTAATGTAGGGAGGCTTAACGAGCTAAGAAAGGTTATCTCATGATATGCGCACCCAAATCTCCCCTGGAAACTTGCAAGGGCTTCCAGGACAACATGGCTCACTGCTTAGGCCTTTGGGAATGGTAACCTTCTTGGCTGCTTCTGGTCATCTTCCCTAAAGCGCATTTACTGAGTCATATTGTACTTGAAGCCCCCGGAAATTTCCAGGGAAGATTTGAGCACAAGCTCCCTGAAATGGCTATTCACTCAGCCTCATGACTTGTAGAATGAGCCTAGACATGGAAGACACTGAACCATCATTAACCTCAGTTTTCTTATCTGTAAATGAGAAAAATAAAATAACTGTGGTACTTTCTAGGAGATTAAATGAGATCATGAGTGTTAAGTACTTTATAAACATTAAAAGTTCATTGTAAATCTTCTTTATGGTTATTATTAAATGCATATGTTATGACAAAGTAAAGAAAAGCTGTGCTTCATCAACTACATGCCTAAAAATATAAATATTTTTCAAGGTGATTATAGTTTCTTCAATGAATTATGGTAAATATTAGTATGCCTTGGAAAATAAATGCTTTAGTCCTGCCAGAATTGGAGCTTATATATCTTAAGTATTTTTTTTCAAAATTGTGAATAAAATAGAAATGATATTTATCTAGATATAATTAAGATAGAAATACCACCTAATTATGTAAGTAGAATCTTTAACTTTGTACAAACGAAGACATTAATTAAAAGTTATTTGACTTTCATATTAGTAAGAGCTACTGGGAATCAGGACGTTCTTTTTCTAATATGATCTCCTGCTGTAGCTAATTGGGTGACTTTATGGAAAGAGCTTCCCTTCTCTAGGTCTGTTTCCTCCCCTGCTGTCAAGGGGGAATCAGAAGAATCAGCGGAAACAGCAGTAAGTTAGACCAAACTTTAAAATTAGTTCCAGCTCGGACATTCTATAATTCAGCAGGAATATGAGCATTGGTAAACATTAGAGATCACCTAGTAAACTTTGTGCTAAATTCATATCCTAAGCAATCATGATACAGGGCTGTCTAAGAGGAGGAAATTATGAAAAAGATTAGAAATGTCCATACTACAGGACTTATAGCCACCAGGTATTTTCTGCTCTCCTTAGTCTTCCAAATACCATAGTCAGGACTTTAGCCCAGTAGTTTTGTAATCCTACAAGTGACCAAGTGGCTTTTATATTATGATGCTTAAAATATATTATTTATTGAATTGAATTGGAAGCAAGGGTCCAACCAAAGAACTAATTCCAGGATAAGTGGCTAGGAGCTCCATAGTTTATGGGAGTTTACATACTAGGAATTCCCTACACCAATTAAATAAACCCCCTTCCCCCAGTGGTACAAATAGATATTTCCAAACAAAAATGTATATTTAGATTTACACTAAACCCACAGAAACTCAGCCCTAAAAAATTACTTTTGTAAGTAGTTATAAGCAAATATAAGCAAATAAACTGTTTCTATAATCAATATATCTGGCTAACATCTAGATAAATGTATGTAAAGTGAAAATTGTTTTACCATCTTTTACCATTGATTTTATTATGGTTCCAGATTATGATTCTATGAGGAAAACAGGACTTCCAAAGGAAAATAAAAGTCAAATTTTAAAAAGCTTTCAAAAAGCTAATTTCAAAAGTCTGCTTCAGATGATTTATAGTTTATGCCTATTTAATTCTTTTATGTAAGACTTATACACAATTAATTGACTTGATCTTTATCAATGGATATACCTCATTTAACACAAATCACTGGCATGGAGAAAAACACAATGTTAGACAAAATAATGTTATTAGTGTCCATAGGAACACCAGTATAAACATCATAATTGCTGTTGTCAAATGACGTTTTAGCAGAGAAATGCTCTCTAATCATAGTTTGATTATACTATGTTAACAATGTTTTGAAAAGCAGTATTGGAGGTTTCTCTTTGAAATACATTATATTCTGTTAAAGCACACAAATATTTGAATATATCATTTCCCTACAAGGTTTCAATGATTCCCAAATATTTGAGAAATCTCATTATCCATACCACTGCTATAGATATTGATTGAAATTGGCAAGGTAGAAGAGCCATATGCAAATTTTAGGGGAACAGAATGCATCAATTCATAAATATTATGGTATGCTCATTTATCAAATACTGTGAAGTGTTACTACCTTTCAAAAAACTACAAGCCAAATTCTGCCCTAAAAAGTGCTACATATCTTCATTAAAATTTCAGTACCCAATGATTACACAGACATGAAGAGATTAATTAAATATTCACCAGTGAGGCATTTATGAAGTATATTCCACATTTATTGATTCCAAGAACTTTTGTTTTGGTTCTGAAAAAATGGCTTAATAATATTCAGAAGTGTATATCAAATCGCTAGTTTAATTCACCAAAGGGACATACACTAAAAAGAATATACTCAGAGCAAAACTGATTGGGAATGATGTTTGCTACCATCCATAAGCAAGCTATTCCATATAGTACATTCAATATTAACAACCAACAACAAAAATCAATCTTTAAGATAAATGAAGATAATTATGAACATATATCTTACCTCTAATTTTTGGTTTATGTTGCTCAATTCAAATGGAATTTCATCTTTTTTAAGAGTCCCGCACTGTTTCATTTGGTGCAATCTCAGCTTTTCAAAGCTATTTGTCAGTTTAGAAAACTATCGATAAAAGGAAATATTAATATTTGAAGTCTATTTGCTATCCCTACCATAAATTGGCTTGATTTTTCAAATGCACTTAAAATTTTTTCATAATTGGCAAATCCTGCAAAGCATAAGCATTTCAGTGTATTAACCAAGAACCAGTTATTGAAATTAAGTTACTAAAGCTGAACACAATTGAGCTTTGACATAAATCTGAAATGCCATTAACTTGTAACAATGATCATTGTAAAATGTTCCTTCAAATTTCTCTTAACTATATTTTAGGAATCCCATAATATTTAAAACAATATTTTGAAAAATTTTTTGTTTACTGCCATCTTGTGTTAACAACTTTTATTTCAATAAGTAGATCTATGGAACAACTAGCTTGTAATATATTCAGAAAAAAATTTAACTTTTGATTTACTCTGAAAAAATGGTGGATATTTCTAGGTTATTTCAGTTCCAATGATAGAACTTTGGTTTCCATTCAATTAAATGAAACAGGAAAAGTAAGAATCATGGAATGTGATAGGCCCAAGTTGGCCCTTAAAAAATTTCATAAAATACTGACATTGAACAAGTTGATTCTAGATATGGCAGTAGAATATATATACATACATACATACACACACACACACACACACACACACACATACTCAAAAGTACAAGAGTACAAGAGAAAATCCCATAGCAAGTTATCCAATAATCTATATTAGGCTATTACAAGAAGGTATAGGGGTAAAGGACAGCCACATTATACTATGCACTCACATCAACTTATGTAAACTCATTTCATTATCTACCAAAATTTCTATATCTTTTTGAGATCAATTGCTCTCTACTTATTCTTTCTTAATCTTTCTTGAATCCAAGAGTAAGATTCAATTATTTCCCCAAAATTGAAGTCAAGTTTACTGGTTTATAGTTTATACAGCTCTCTGTCTCTCTGTCTCTCTCTCTCTCTGTCTCTGTCTCTGTCTCTCTCTGTCTCTCTCTCTCTCTCTGTCGTCTCTCTCTCTCTCTCTCTCTCTCTCTCTCTCTCTCTCTCTCTGCTCTTTCCTTCTCCCTGCTCCTCTTAAAAATGGGGAATTAAAAATTCCCTTCTCTAGTCCTGTGAATACCATTCCTGTTCTCCTTAATTTTTCAAATATCATTAAAAGACCTACAGCAATCACTCAGGAATCACATCATTCAAGTTTTTAGATACTTGAGGGATGAGGCTTATGTGGGGCTGGTTACTTGAATTCATTAAGAGCCTTCTATGTCTCCAAAGCAAAGGTCATTGTATTGAACAAAGAAAACACAAATAAAAATGCACAATCCTGTGGTTATTGGTTAGCATCATCCTATGCACCTAAGGAAAGTTCTATCTCTTCTGACTTCCTTGTCCCCTGTTCTCATAAGATAATTTCATATTTATGGATATACCATGTTGGGTTTCCTTGGTTCCCTCTTTTATAATCTTTTAAAATTAAGTTGGTTGGTGAATTCTCAGTGCACACATTAATTTCTTCAGACAGGTTCTGTGTGAGAGGATGCAGCTACGTAATACAGTAAATAAAGCACTTGATCTGGAGTCAGGAACACCTGAACTGAAATCTAGCCTCAGAAATTTATTAGCTGTGTGACCTTGGACAACTCGCTTAATCTGCTTTCTCAACTGTAAAAATGAGGATATTAATAGCACCTACATCTTGGGTTTGTTGTGAGCATCAGTTGAGATAAAATTTGTAAAGTTCTTAGCACAGTTCTTAGCCTGGCACATACTAGATGCTAAATAAATGCTTGTTCCTTCTACAACCAGATGACTTCTGCAGCTTTAATCCATAGGATCCTATCCTTCCTCTGAACCCTTTGAAATATGTTCCTTTCACATCAAAAGTACCTGCCAAAAGAGATGTAGTCTTTCTTTGCTTGATCACAAATTCTAAGAAGAAATGGTCACTTCTCCCCAAGGTTACCATCATTTCTATTCCAGAAATTAGTACCCTGGTGGTGAGAATCAAATCCAGAAGGCCAACATTCTCCCAGTTATATGTTTCACAAACCTCAATTTCTTCTTCGACCATTTTTTTCATACTCACCTCACATATCCAATCAGTTGTTTTGTTGCTTCTACTTTCACAGCATATCTTATCCCTTTCTCTCTCTTTTGATACTACCAATATCCTGATATAGGCCTTCATTACCTCATGCTTAGACCCACTGCAATGACCTGTGAATTGGTCTTTTTTAAGATTCTTAAGTCTCTTTTCCTCTAATCTATCCTTCACTCAGCAGTCAAAGTGATTTTTGTTAAGTGTAGTTCTGACTATGCTACTTTCCTGATCAGTGACCTCAAGTGGCTTCCCAATCCCTTTCTACCTTTTCAGACTTCTTGCAATATACATATTCTACAGTCCAACAGTACTAGCCTTTTCTTGCTATTTTGTGATCATGATATTCCATCTCCCAACTCTGGCTTTTTGTTGTCTATTCTCCATTCCTGGAAGGTTCTGCTTTTCTCAACTATGACTCTAGTTTTTCTCAGCACTCAATTCAGATTCTACCTTCTGTGGGAGTCCTTTTCCAATCTCTTTGACCCTCTACAAACCTCTGATCACCCATGCTCCACTGGTAGTAATCTCCTTCCTGAGATTACCTTTAGTTTACACTGTATATATCTTATATGACTTTTTTTTTTTTTTTTGCACAAAATGACTTTACTTAGTACTTTACTTAGCACAGTATTTGGCACATAGTAAGTAATCAGTAACTCAAGAAACATTTATGAAATGCCTCCTAAGTACTAGCTACTGTGTTAAGCACTGAAGGCATAAAAGAGGGGCAGCATAAAAGAGTTGCTGCTGTATAGCTCACAGTGTAAGGTGGTGAGAGGAGAGAGGGGAAGCAATCAAATACATTTTAAAGTAATTATATACAGGATAAACAGGAAATAATTAAAACAGGGAAGGTCCTAGAATATGCAAGAGGGGTTGGAAAAGATTTTCTATAAAAAATGGGAATTTGGGACTGGAAGGAAGCCAGT